>NC_053399.1:8917187-9167187 GCF_905171765.1 Bufo bufo | reverse complement strand
AGATATTAGACAAAGAAATCTCTCTGTCTTCTATCACCCCTGAGGTATAATACAAGGTATTTTCCTCTTTGCGGCCGCTCAATGTAAGGCCTCATGCACACGAACGTATATTCCGTACGTCCGTATTTCCGTTCCGCAAAAAAATAGAACATGTCCTATTATTGTCTGCTTTACGGAAAAGGATAGGACTGTTCTATTAGGGGCCGGCTGTTCCGTTCTGCAAAATACGGAATGCACACGGACGTCATCCATATTTTTAGCGGATCCGTTTTTTTGCAGTTCACAAAATACATACGGTCGAGTGCATGAGGCCTAACGGGGAGGGGGTACCAAGCTAGATACCGGAGGCGTAACCTCTATCTGTGTATTTTCTGCTGACAATGAGGTCCAATAGATGCAGTAATCTTAGGCTACTTTCACACTAGCGTTTTAGTTTTCCGGTATTGAGATCCGTCATAGGGTCTCAACACCGGAAAAAAACACTGTCAATGGGGACAAAACGTAACTGAACAGAACAGAGTGCTCCACAATGCATTCCGCTCCATCCCCATACCGGAGAGCAGCGTGCTGCGGTTTGCTTTCCGTACTGGGATGCGGAGCAAAACGGATCCGTCATCACCCACAATGCAAGTCAATGGGGACGGATCCGTTTTCTCTGACACAATAGAAAACGGATCCGTCCCCCGTTGACTTTCAGTGGAGTTCATGACGGATCCGTCTTGGCTATGTTACAGATAATACAGCCGGATCCGTTCATAACAGACGCAGACGGTTGTATTATCAGGAACGGAAGCGTTTTTGCTGAGCCCTGACGGATCCAGGAAAAACGACGGTGTGAAAGTAGCCTAACCCATCACAGACTCAGCTCTGCTACATCGGTGCATTTATTTATAAGTAAGTAAAATCCTGAAGAAACTTCTGTTTTCCATGACATGAAGGATGCGACCGATGACATCATCCAGAAGGTGATAAATAACCACAAGGCGTTCCGGATCCGCCATGTATCAAGGAGTAAAGGTGTCAGCGGCGACATAAAATGTCATCCTTGCAGAGAGCGCGCCGCCTGTGTCCTGAGATTCCTCATGGAGCTGCAATTGCACATTCTGTGCCGCCATCTGAGAGGCCGGGGTTGGCAGGAGTCTCAGGTTCCTAGCCTTAAGCTATAGTGAAGGAGGTCACACGAGGAGGCCCTGTGCTCCCCTGTGCACGTCCCCGGAATACGGCGATGGAAAGAGCAGCTTTGGTGAGCTCCAGAGACGTGCACTGGCCACGGCCAACCGAACTGGGAAACAGCTGTCGTCGTGCGGATGCAAATCACTAAGTGAAAATCCTGTTGATCTGCTAACGCGTCATTTAACCCTTCACAAGACATTAAAAATAAGACAGATTTCTTATTTTTCGATAATGCAGTAAGTCATCCTGCAACCCCAACCTATATAAGTAAATCGGATGTCTGACAAACTCAGCCCTGCAACATCTTGCAAAGTCATGCAGCGTCTGAAGCATGAGCAAATATCTGACAAATGACTGCCGTATCTGACATACCCAGCTCTGCTAATGTCTGTCGCATCGAACGAATTCAACTCTGCAAAATTCTAAAACTCCGCTGCCACTCCTGATAAAGTCAGCC
The DNA here is from genome assembly GCF_905171765.1 of Bufo bufo. NCBI lineage: Eukaryota > Metazoa > Chordata > Amphibia > Anura > Bufonidae > Bufo > Bufo bufo. The sequence goes on along the minus strand of NC_053399.1, from coordinate 9,165,557 downwards.
CTGCGGATTGCAGTGGTTGGGCTTAGGGTGACTCCACCGCTGCGCTGGGTCCTCCAGACACCGTTGAGGTGTCACCACGTGTTGCTGCTCTTCAGAAGGGATGGTAAGGTGTGGAGTACCCCAATGGGAAAAAAGTCCAGAGAGTCAGGGTCTGCAGTAAACCAGTGTGCCTCTCTACTGGGGAAACTCAAGTGCAAAACAATACAGGCGGTGCACTGAGCTGGCTTCTCCAGTCTCCTCCCTGGCAGAAGAAGGGTTTGGAAAGGCCTGAGCTAGCTATCCGTCTCTGGCTCAGAAGGCTGGTACCCTGGCCAAAGGCTGGTGATCCAGGATCTGTGGCTCAGTTGTCCGACTGGCTCCCTGGTTAAAGTCTGGTACTCAGAGTCTGTGGCAGAGTATCCCCATCTTAGTGTCTTCTTCTAATCACTCAAGAAGTCTGGCAGACTCTCTTCTACTAAACACTGTCCCCTATATGCAGACAACTAGGAGCTCTGACCGCTCTCTTTATATACAGTTTCAAGCTGAACTAGAACCTTCAAGTGGCAGGAGGGGAGAAGCACAGCCTAAACAGATACATTGTTACAATTTCTGCCTATCATAGACTTGTATAGAGATTTAAGGCAAGTCTATGGGAATGACTAAGCAGCTTTTTTCAGACTCAAGTCTTCACACATAAACCAACGCAGCCAAAACAGACAGACTCTCTCATCACCTGACAAACTCATCTCCCCTACATGAGTTGTGTGTCGACAGAGGGTGGCAAATTTACCGCCCCATGCAGATTATTGTACTGATTCTTGTGTCTTCTCCATGGGGTTTGTCTCCAATATATCCTCCCCTACTATTGTTTGTTCAAGGACCCATTTCTGTACTGATGAGAGTAACCCTAGCCATTTATTACACACTCTATAATACTCACTAATTATAGCACCTGTAACCATTCATTGCAGAAATGATAGTACCCCCAAACATTTATTAAAAAATTATAATAACTCTAACCATTTATCACAAAAATGATAATCCCTCTAAACATTTATTACGAAAGTTATATTATTCTTGAACCGTTAATTGCAAAAATTATTGCACCCATCACAAGTCACTGCACAAATTATAGCGTCCCTAACCATTTATTGCAAAAATTATAGTGCCTTTGAGGCATTTATTACCACTATTATAGTACCCCAAACTGATTATTGCACAAATTATAAAACCCCTAACAATTGATTGCAAAAATGATAGTACCCTTGAACCATTTACTGCAAAATTGTATAGTACTTGTTACCATTTGTAGCACAAATTATAGTAACCCTAACAATTTTTTTGCAAAAATATAGAACCTCTAATCCTTTGTCGATTACATTTTAGTACCCTCTAACCTTTTACTACAAAAATGAATGCACCCCTAAGCTTTCATTGCAAAAATTGTAGAACCCCTAATCATGCATTCATTAAATTATAGTACACCCAACCATTTATTGCAAAAATGATAGTGCCCCCAATAATTACCCCTTGTAAAAATTGAGGCCCTCCCCGGCCTTGCTTCTACGTGGCGCACAGCGTCTTTCTCCCAGTTCTCCCGGAATTGCTTTTTCGCTTCCCTCCCTGACCAGCTGATAATTATTCCAGCTCTCCTGCACCTTTTGCTCTTCAGATATTAATATTTAAATACATCATCTACTTGGACTGAGAAAAAAAAAAATGTCCACTTGACTTTAATGGAGATGTCAGCGGAGGCATCAGCGTCTCCATATGAGTGCGAAGCGCGGTCACATCTCAGTGACTGGGAAGGGAAAGGTCGGCCATATTGTATGTCATTAAAGGAAAACCGCGAGGATCACGTTCAGATGAAGGACGCTGCAAACAACCAGGACGCGCTGCATCTTATTAAAGCAATTATCTCCCCTGTAAAGTATATACAGTCTAATGATGATGATTAAGAGGGAGCTGACGCCGCACTTGTTAGGTAGCCATCAAACATGGGCGACGTGGCGAACCCTCCCACAGATTTCGAATCCCAGACGATACTAATTTGCGGGGTATTTTTGCAGCTATGACAAACACACAAATTCTCAGTTGTCAAAATGAACATCTGAAGCAAAGCTCCCGGTTATATTTTAATGTATGCCGCTCCTCGCCGGCGCGTATTCTCACGCGAAAGAGTGTGAACAAAATGTCGCACTTGAAATTGGTGCATGGAACGTGTTCATGCAAATAAGTCACCGTCTGATAATTGAGGTTCTGGAGGAGGAGAGGCCGAGCAGAAGGAACGTTGGCCACCAACATTGGACCAGCAATGGTCCAACTTTAGATCCCCGTCCATCTGCAGCTCAGTCCCATACATGCAGTAGGAGGCACTGCCGAGCCCTTATGGGCAGTACTATGTAAAGAATGAAGGGGCTCCTAATGTGCTCATCCATGGGGGCCCCAAGGTCAAGCACTGATAGTAAAACCTGAGTCTCTCTAGGGGTTTACTTTATATTTACTCTACATAATAACTGCACCTCCTCCCTTCTCCCTCTCATGCTGCTGTTTCACTAAAAAACTACATGAGACATTGCAGCTGCATCCCCCTCCTCCCCTCCACTTATAATTTATTTTCCTTAGATCATTTTTTTGGAGACTGAAGAAATTTATGAACATTTACAGAGAATCTGCAGGCAAAGGAAAGAGGTCCCTATCCCCTAATAAGATATTTTCCAAAATATAGATAAATCAGTAATGGGTGTCAATACAAACAGTTTTTTTGGAGCAGTAATGAAGGATGGATAGTAGTAGGGTTGAGCGAATGGAACTCCACAATGTGAAATTCGATCCGACTTTCAGGGAAAATTCGATTTGTCGTGAAGTCGAATTTCCTCGTGCTTCGTGGTAGCGAATCCATTTTCCCTGAATGGCAGTAAAACATTTAAAAAAAATCATACTTACTTCATCGATTTGAGCGTGAAGAGCCAGGCCACCGCCATCTTGACTGAGGGTATTGCACGAAATCCTGTGCGTGTTGACGTATGACGTCACTACTCCCGCCCATATGATGATGTCATCAAGGGCCGAGCAAGATTTTGCGCTAAATCTTCAATCAAGATGGGGGCGGCCGGCTCTTTGCGATCAAATGGATGAGTGTTAGTATGATTTTAATAATGTTACACTGTATTATTGCCGTCAGATGCTGCGATCATCTATGAACGCGGCATCTGGGGTGTACAATGACCGGGGGGGGGGGGGGGGGCACCCACTACTTACAAAGAAATGCGCTTGATGACAAAGTAATTTGTCACAAATCGAATTTTTCAAAAATTCTCTCATCACTAGATGTTAGCGTCATATATCAGACCATATGTCTGCCTATATCTCTGGGCTATACCTTGTTTTTGCCTTCACAAGGCATTTCCAAAATCAAATAGACCCTTTCCTATAGAAGCTCCTAGGGCTATAGGTAAAGGGGCTTTCCAGGAGTATCCTTAGGATAGGTCATCACTATCAGATCGGTAGGAATTCAACACTTGGTACTGCCACAATTAGGGATGAGCGAATCGACTTCGGATGAAACATCCGATGTCGATTCGCATAAAACTTCGTTCTAATACTGTACGGAGCTCCTGCCACTTGGAACCGAACCCAAGTTCGGGAAATGTTTTTTTTTTTACAGTGCAAATGAATTTATGAACTTATTGCATAGCTTTGCGAAGCCATAACTTCGGCTCATCGGCGCCAATACATTCTAATACTGTACGGAGCTCCTGCTCCGTACAGTATTAACAAAGTTTTATGCGAATGAAACATCCGAAGTCGATTCGCTCATCCCTAGCCACAATCATGAAGGGGCCATGGAACTCCACCAGCACTGTGTCCTCTTCATTGTCCATCAGACACAGCGCCATATATTTTGTAGTGGTCACTCCTGGTATTGCAGCTTTCTGCAGCTTAGTGAAGGGCACTAGTACAGAATGAAGGTCATGCAGGGCTCGCTGTGGCCCCTTCAATCAGCAGATCGATTGGGATACCAGGAGTCTGACCCCCACTGATTTGATGTTGATGATCTATCGTAAGCATAGGTATCAATATCAAACTTCTGGAAAACTAAATACTGAAATAATAAAAGTCTAGAACTAATAATAGTCCAAATCACTATGATTTCCTATAAGCTTGAGCTGATTGGTCAAGATCTGCCCCTTTAACCAGCCAAAAACTTAAAGGGGTATTCCAAGACTCCAGTTGAATCTTGAAATCCCACATCTCTGTGCTGAGAATATTTTATTAAAACCTACTGTCACCTATACTGTGTTTAGATGTGACCTCCATGCTGATGACCATGGTGGTCAACTCATCAGTCATGTCGGGATAGCTCCTCAAGTCACGGGATGTTACTGGAGATGTCATATCACTACACCACCGGCAGGTGAAGAGTTTTTTAACATGAAATATAGGACAAAAATTATATTGCTCCATTTGTCAGCATGGTAAAGGGTTTTTAATGATTCACTGGAGTGTCAGAGTACCCCTTTATTAATACAGGGCCAATACTATTGCTCACTATTGACCATCCTGGCTGAAGTATATGAACATCTATATTTAAATTAATAGGTTCAGGAAGACAATCCCTTGTCTAAAGACATCTATTTTCCGAGGTCTAACTCATGAAAGTCTCCATAATCAGACAACAGTGAAAGTTTCGTTCGGTCCAATGAATGGATTTCCAGTTGTGTAATATGTGGAGGGGCTGGATATGTCATGATGGGAACAACCCATAGGGAGGCCATTAAATAGCTGTTGGCCAAATGGGTGCTGGGCCAACAGGTATTCCTCCCAACAATCCATACACAAGAAAGCTCTCAACCAACCATAAATAAGAAAGCTCCCCACACACCATACTCAAAAAAGCTTCCAACCCAACATACAGTACACAAGAAAAGTCTAAATTTTCCATACTCAAGAAAGCTCTCAACCTACCATAAATAAGAAAGCTTCCAACCCTCCATTCACAAGAAAGCTCTCAACACACTATTTACAAGAAAGCCCCCAAACTTCAACACACAAGAAAACTCCCAACCCTCCATACATAAGAAAGCTCCCAACCCTCCATACATAAGAAAGCTCCCAACCCTCTATACATGAGAAAGCTCCCAACCCTCCATACATAAGAAAGCTCCCAACCCTCCATACATAAGAAAGCACCCAACCTTCAACACACCAGAAAGCTCCCAACCCTCCATATATAAGAAAGCTTTCAACCCTCCATACATAATAAAGCTCCCAACCCTCCATACATAAGAAATCCCCTAACCCTCCATACATAAGAAAGCTCCCAACCCTCCATACATAAGAAAGCTCCCAACCCTCTATACATGAGAAAGCTCCAAACCCTCCATACATAAGAAAGCTCCAAACACTCTATACATGAGAAAGCTCCCAACCCTCAATACATAAGAAAGCTCCCAACCCTCCATACATAAGAAAGCTCCCAACCCCGTATACATGAGAAAGCTCCCAACCCTCCATACATAAGAAAGCTCCCAACCCTCTATACATGAGAAAGCTCCCAACCCTCCATACATAAGAAAGCTCCCAACCCTCCATACATAAGAAAGCTCCCAACCCTCTATACATGAGAAAGCTCCCAACCCTCCATACATAAGAAAGCTCCCAACCCTCTATACATGAGAAAGCTCCCAACCCTCCAGACATAAGAAAGCTCCCAACCCTCCATACATAAGAAAGCTCCCAACCCTCCATACATGAGAAAGCTCCCAACCCTCCATACATAAGAAAGGTCCCAACCCTCCAGACATAAGAAAGCTCCCAACCCTCCATACATAAGAAAGCTCCCAACCCTCCATACATAAGAAAGCTCCCAACCCCGTATACATGAGAAAGCTCCCAACCCTCCATACATAAGAAAGCTCCCAACCCTCTATACATGAGAAAGCTCCCAACCCTCCATACATGAGAAAGATCCCAACCCTCCATACATAAGAAAGGTCCCAACCCTCCAGACATAAGAAAGCTCCCAACCCTCCATACATAAGAAAGCTCCCAACCCTCCATACATAAGAAAGCTCCCAACCCCGTATACATGAGAAAGCTCCCAACCCTCCATACATAAGAAAGCTCCCAACCCTCCATACATGAGAAAGCTCCCAACCCTCCATACATAAGAAAGCTCCCAACCCTCCATACATGAGAAAGCTCCCAACCCTCTATACATGAGAAAGCTCCCAACCCTCCATACATAAGAAAGCTCCCAACCCTCTATACATGAGAAAGCTCCCAACCCTCCAGACATAAGAAAGCTCCCAACCCTCCATACATAAGAAAGCTCCCAACCCTCCATACATGAGAAAGCTCCCAACCCTCCATACATAAGAAAGGTCCCAACCCTCCATACATGAGAAAGCTCCCAACCCTCTATACATGAGAAAGCTCCCAACCCTCCATACATAAGAAAGCTCCCAACCCTCCATACATGAGAAAGCTCACAACCCTCCATACATAAGAAAGCTCCCAACCCTCCATACATAAGAAAGCTCCCAACCCTCCATACATAAGAAAGCTCTCAACATACAATTCAAATGTACATGTGCTCTCAATAGGGAAAAGGGGATAAGAGGCGATCAGACACCCCTGGCAATCGCTTATGTCCCTTCAGAACAAAAGGATTGGGCATGCTGAAATTGAAGTGCCCAATCCTTCTTTCCATTACATCTGCCATCAGAGAGGACTCTGGATGGCCCCATACAGTCCCTCTAAATTTGGTAAGCCTTTGCCAACCTCCATGTATTGTGTATGTCCAGCTTTATCTAGTGGTGCCTGATCTGGTTCATAAACAAGAGTTGGGGGTCTGGCTATATGTCATTATCCATCTCCCATGAGGCCAGCCCTATAAGGCTGCATTATACAGGGTCTTTCCAAGGTTTCCTTTGGATCGCCCAATGGCCTGGGTGTCTGTGTTTAATAGATGCCACCTAGTCATCAATAGGTGTCCTAGTTAAAAATATATACAGTATACACTATATGTAAATCCCATAATATGTGTTTCTCATTGGATTTCTGAGCGCCATATGATGTGTTATTCTCTATAGTAAAAAAAAAAAAATGGCGGCGCTGAATTTCCCGGCACATGCGGTAAAGGTATTCTGCTAATACAGTGTCAAAGATCTTAGCTTTTTAGATATGTTTTCCCAAAATGTATTTCTTTCAGAAAATCCACATAAGGCGCCTAAAAGAACCCAACTTGACACCATCTCACCTTACCCCACCCAAATTTCCATATCCCCCATAAGGCTCTACAGAGCGGTTTGTTTTCCTTTTACATTATTCAAACACTTCAAAGACAGCAAGTTTGGGGAAGAAATCTGCTCCTCGGAAGCGACGGAAAATGAGTTTTATGTAGAACCTTAATGTGCGTGAACCGCCGCTGTTACATAGTATTGACACACCGCCTGAAACCACTTACATCTTGTACTTACTGGTTGTTCTTCAGTAATTATTTTTCTTATATTCTCCTTTTTTTCCCTTCTTTTGATAGAAACAGTGGAAAGGAAGCCTGCGCTCTCCAGCCGACTGATTCCTTTTCTAAGGTGCCATCAATTTATTAAAGAATGAAACATGTGCTTCAGATCTTACCTGCGTGATCAAAGATGATGGCGTGACACGTATCTCTCTCCCCTAATACCATTATATATTCATGGCCCCTAAAAAGTGTCACCGCAGACAGTCCCCACCAACCCATGCTGATCAAAGCTGCTCATTTGACACCATCCCTTGCTGATTAATCATGGAGCACATTGACGGCCCCTAAAATGTCAGGAAGCCAGTCAGCCTGCGCTGATGAAGAGCTGATCAGGGTGCACTTCTCTCCCGCTCTTAATGATATACACAGCCCTGAACTTTGCTGCCACAATATCGGCTTCTTTTCGACTTGTCTCCATCCTGTGCACTGGGTCGGTCATGAGAAAGCTAATATTTTTTAAATGGTCTTAATATTTTTATATTATTATTAATAATATTATTTTTACTATTTCTTTTATCGTTGCTGTTTTATATTATTATTAGCAATAGTAGTATTTTATTGTTACTTTTATTCTTAATATTTTATATTATTATTATTGTTGTTGTTGTTATTATTACAATTTAGTTACTTTTATTCTTAATATTTTAGATTATTATTATTACTATTATTATTGTTTTTGTTATTATTATTACTTTTTTTATTATAACTTTTATTCTCAATATTTTATATTATTATTATTATATTATTTTACTGTTACTATTAGGGTGAAATGCCTTTGCTCTTTTTTATATTAGGCTAGTTTCACACTAGCGCTAAAATCTTCCATCAGGCTGTTGCGGCAGAGGCCGGATCCCCGACAAGACTCATTATAGTCAAAGGGATCTAGTAGTGCTCCGGCCCTTTCTGGCTATCCGGCTGACTTTTAGCGCTAGTGTGAAACCAATGTTATTAATAATAATAATTTTATTGTTACTTTTATTTTTAATATTTTTATATAAATGTGTTATTTATTTTTATCATTTGCACACGTGTATTTGAGGCAACAGCCCCCTTTTACACACAAACGCCGGATAAAACATAAATCTCATGTAAAATGATTTATTCAAATATTTTTTTCAGATTTCCATTTTCTATCCATAGGGCAAGTGATGTTGTCATTTAACCCCTGAACACCTGAGTCCTGGTTAGACCTATGGGAAAAATCCAAAGGCTACGTCCGGTGGGAACACCGGGAAGACCAGCTGCTCTTTTCAACAGGTGACAGAAGAGCTTATTAGAAATAATTACCTGTTGTCCCTGTCCACCTCTGCTTCCCGGCGCTCGCCTCTGCCACGCCAGGCGTCCGCCATGACAGCAATTCATCCAAACATTGACATGCTTAAAGGGCTTTTCCATGGGTGACATGACAGTAGAGTCCTAGAGGGCGACCTCTGCACTGAAAATGGAACTGGGATCTATCCTTCCTTGGGATCACAAAGAATCCTAAATCCCTAACCAAAAACCTAAAGAAAAATTCTAAATCTTCATTGGTTCAGACTGAATGAGTAGTTGTCTTTGCTCCTCCACCCCTTGAATGGTTAAGGCTGAACAAGTGGTTGTCAATTCAAAATCAGTTGAGCATCACCTTTAATCCCCTACTTAAAGGAATTGTCCAGGTTACAGAACTCATTGTAATACACGCTAATAAGTCCTTAGGAGTTATTAGAATGGGGTCCCCTGTTCAGGATCATCATACAATAGCTGCTCTCACCCCTGGATTCACAGCTACTCTGCTCATTACTGCTGTGTGGTGTCCTTCATGCCGCTGATACTCCTCAGGCCTCGTTCACATTTCCGTTTTTTCACTCCCCCCCCCCCCCCCCCACGGACAGCACACGTACCCAATGATTTTAATGTGTCTGTTCACATATCAGTATTTTTTTACTCACTGTGGGTCAGTGAAAAAAATCACGGAGACATGCACTACTTTGGTCAGTGATACGGACCAAACAAGCCCCTTAAAGTCTTTGGGTCCATGAAAAAGCACAGGCACAACGCAGATGGCTTCTGTGTTGTGTCCGTTTTTCGCCCGTTTTTTACTGACCACTTATAGGAGATGATTTGGAAATGTATTTTCAGCTGCGCAGCGTCTGTTGGTGCGCTACAGAGAGATACTAGAGCAGGATCTCCTTTTCTCTGTGAGCTGTGTATGGGAGACATCATAGCAGCTAGCCTCTACCCAATGGCTCAGGGAAAGCTGAGAATTAAAGATGGAGTCTGCTGAGGGGAAACTGGTAAAAATGGAAAATATAAGTCATAAAATGGTCAGATATAGTTAGTGCTGAGCGAGGCATTCGAAGCGGAATTCAGTCCAAAGTTTAGGATAACTTTGATTCGCAACAAATCTGAATTTCCTTGCGCTTCGTGGTAACAAATCAGTTTTTTCTAAAATAAGGGCTGCAAGCATTACAAAGTGAAAGTAAGAAGCCCGGGAACGCGAGATGACCCATAATGCCGCTCAGCCAGCCAATCCACAGATAACCATCCGCTGTGATGTCACAGCCCTATAAAACCCTAATCCCATGTGGTCTCCACTATTGTCCTGTGAGCTGAGCATAGGGAGAGACGTGGCAAGTACTTGTGCGCTAGGGACAGACAGTGTTGCTGAAAACAATCAATAGAAGAATATTGGATAGGGAGACTGCAGGGAGACTGCAGGGAAATTTATTCTGCATCAGTTTTATAAATTTATTTCTACATTTACTTATTTCTACATCAGCCATAAACTAAGACATACCTATAAATATAAATTCAATACCAATAATATGGAAGCCTTTATTATTCCGGTGCCAGCGTGCCAACCAATACCATCCAGTCTGCGTCCCTTAGGAGCCAGGTCTTAAAGATGACCATCCTCATATTTTGCTGGCTTTACTTCTTCCAAATCATCCTTCAAAGTCTCCGTGTCCTAGAAAAGTCAGCATGATGCAGAGAGAGGAGGATCTGGATGTTCCTGATGATATATTCTCATCGATATTAGATGATGAGGAAAAGGAGGAAAAGCCGATGGCAGAAGAAGGGCTCCCACCTGTAGGGCAGGATCTCTCTTCTGGTGGAGTGGGTATTCCAGAGCTGATTAATATTCTGTGTTTACTTTCAAATAACCTGCAGGAGATTGGAGGCTAGAACAGCAATAATATGTATATTGTCCCACCATTGAACCAGCCAATTCACATACCAGCAACAGCCCCTGTAAATGGGTGCCGCACGACCATTAACAATGAAGAAGGACTATACAGTGCGGTCTTCATTATTACATGAAAGGCAGCTGAGGAGTGTTCTTCACCATAGCATGTCCGCTCCGTGTGGCTGTACCCTAAGGCCTCCTGCACACAACCGTTTTTTCCCCCCGTTTACTGGCTGTTTTTTGCGTTCCGTATACGGTCCGTATACGGAACCATTCATTTCAATGGTTCCTCAAAAAAAAACGGAATGCACTCCGTATGCATTCTGTTTCTGTATTTCCGTTTTTTTCTGTTCCGTTTAAAGATAAAACATGTCCTATTATTGCCCGCAATTCACGTTCCGTGGCTCCATTCAAGTGAATGGGAACGGAAAAAACGGAACACATACGGAAATGCATCCGTATGTCTTCCGTTTCTGTTCCGTTTTTTGCGGAACCATCTATTGAAAATGTTATGCCCAGCCCAATTTTATCTATGTAATTACTGTATACTGTATATGCCATACTGAAGAACGGAATGGAAAAACGGAACAGAAACGGAAACACAACGGAAACAAAAAACGGAACAACTGATCCGTGAAAAACGGACCGCAAAACACTGAAAAAGCAATACGGTCGTGTGCAGGAGGCCTAAGGCAGAGTGGCCTGGATATACTTCTTGGCAAAGTTGCCGAATCTAATTTCTTGGCTACCTCCGGTGACACTGCTGAATCGAAATTTTCAAAACTTCTCTCATCTCTAGATATGGTGGTTAGGGCCCAGATTTGTCCAGCAATACGGTCTAGGACATGTAAGCTATACCCCTAAATAAGACATCTAATAGCAGGTTTAGTACACACGTAAAAAACAAGAGGGGCAGGTAGAGGCATCGAACCGGGTTCTGCAGCGACCCGGGAGTCTGGATTGCCTGGGTCACACAACATGCAAGATATTTTTTTATTTAATTCTGTAGAAATGTCCTAACAGGAGCTGTAATCCCTGTGCTGAGTACGGTCTCCGCACTCCATGTGATCGGGGGCAGCCAATTCAAACAGAGTACCCTAATAAATACAAATGTTCTCCCAGAGACCTATTTAAGGAATGAATGAATTTCGCAGCGGCGCTCCCTTTGTGATGATATTTTCCGTGAATTAGCTGAGGATCATAAGTGACAACAATTTAAATGACTGATTCCTCCCGTACCACAGTGTTTGGTCAAGATTTTATTGCACAGAACTAGCGGAAAATTACCTTTTGTAATGTGCGTGATCCCACAATGGCTAATTGTGTGGACGATACGACCTGCAGAAGAGCAATTAAATTGTAAAATACATAAAGGGAGACAAATCAGAATTGTCTCTGGTTCACTTCTCTTTCCTTGATTGCGTTACACGCCGGCTCTGCCAATTGCTTCCATGCAACTGCCTATGACAAGGTCAGGATTTATGTCTCTCCGTGCCTGGGCTGCTCACAGTCTGTTAAAGGGGCACTGCCTTCAAATATTTAATGGGATTAAAAAACTCATTTCTAATACTCTATTAGTGAATTATGGGCCTTCGTTAAAGATTGTTATGGCAAATGACTACAAAATGCATTCCTTGCCCTGGAGGACCCAACACATGCAATGCTTTCTGTCCCCTGTGGTGGCGCTGCAGAGAAATTACACGCTGCTGAATTCCCCAACAGATTGTTTAGGATCCAAGTAGTGTGATCATCTTCTCAGTAGACGGATTGTGCAAGATGGACATGACTCTCAGATTCTTTCTTTAAATCCCTCTAACATGCTTCCCTTTCTCATGACCCAAAGAGGGCAGGCTACTTTCTTCAAAGAGGGGAGAAAAAGGACCTCCTAGTCAATGAGTGTGGGCATGCCCCCTTCCTGCCCCCCACAGCTATGAAGTGCCATGGTGGTTCAGTGGTAAACCCTGTTCTGGGTTTCAATCTGACCCGGGACAACATCTTCATGGGATTTGTATGTTCTCCACAGGTTTTTCAGCTACCTCCCAAACTTCATAAAACCTGCTAGTAGGTTAATTCCATGAAGTCGGCTCTAGTTTCATTTTAATGGGTCAGGGACAATGTGAATGTACCGGCTGCAGGATATTTTGGTGCTATTTAAAGGGGTTGACCACTTTCTACCTACATTTCTCAAATAACTCAAATGTTTGTGTTCTACCTCCTGAATGATTGAATAAACACTTGACACCGACGTTGCCCCCTTACATAGAACTCAAGATGGTGGAATTCATGTGAATTATCCATGTGACCCCCCACTGGGCTGCCTGCCTATCTGCAGAGGTGATGGACAATCTCTAAACACATTGAGCGCATGTGCAGACACAGGAGAACCTGCTGTGCAGAATAGCCAGCAGCCAGGGAGATGGTCCCATGTCTGTCCTTCTACAGAGGTGCTGAGCAATCTCTGGATGTGTTCGGGGCACATGCAGATACAGGACATCTTGCTGCTTGCATTTGCACACACGCTTGAACAGGAGGTTCAGCAGCTGGGGAGATGGTCACTTGGGTGTATCATGAGGCCTCCTACCTGGTTGTCCTACTGCAAAAGTGTCGGAATAATCTCTGGTAGTGTTCAGGTCATATGCCGATCCTGAAACTGTTCCTTCTTGCATCTGTGCAAGTACCTCAGCAGAAGCGTTAGCAAATGGGGTGGCTGTCCCTTCAGTAGATCGTGTGATGATCTCCCTGACTGTCTGCCCTTCCATGCAATCTATGGACACCTTCAGGGCATATACACATGTAGGAAGTCCTGCTGATTGCATCAATGCATGCGCCTGAGAAGAAGGACCAACACCAGGGGATGTGATCATGTCCCTGACTGATCTGCTCTTCGGGAGAGGGGCTGAACAATGTCTGGTCATATGCAGATACAGGAAATCTTGCTGCTTGCACTTGCGCAGAAGGCCCAGCAGCTGGGAAGGTGGTCACTTGGGTGCATTATTAGAGCATGTTCCTGACTGATCTGCCCTTCTGCAAAGGCGCTGAGCAATGTATGGACAAGTTCAGGCCACATGCAGATACAGGACATCCTGCTTCTTGGATTTGGATCTGCGCAAGCGCCTGGGCAGAGGAGCCAGTTGTCACTTGGTGTCTGCCCTTCTGAGCAATCTTTGAACATGTTCTAGACTTGTGCAGATACAGGAGATCCTGCCCCTTGTATCTGCGCATGCGCCTGCAGTAGAGGTGGTGGTCAGTTTGAGGTCCTAGGAACTTCTGCATACAAGAAAATTTGAGGGGTAACTGAGGGCCTTGAAGTGCCGCTCAGGGAGGAGCAATGGGGGTATGTAGAGCTGTCTGTTTGGGGCATTTTTGGAATCTGAAGGGGGCAGTATCCCATATCATAGCCCATGTAAGACCGGCAACAAGACAATATGCACAGACTGATAGATAGAGCGGCATAGACAAATACCAATGTCCAGCGCAAGTGGGAAAACACAGAATCGGGATGTAATTATGTTTTTAATCCTGTTTTTAATTAAAAAGACATGTCATCCGCAAATACAGTGACTTTCCATGAAGAAGGTGAGGGTGCACCTCTGGATGTCACGCATTTCGGTGGCCCGGCATCAGGAAAATAGGATGCACATTGTGACCCTTTGCAATATCCAGCAGGCGTCGGTGTGTAAACCTCCTGTAATTGATTCTTTATGTGGGAGAATAGATCTTAGCGGAATGGCATTTCAGCATTTAATAAATAAGCAATAATAAGCCGCGCAGCCGGGTGAGGGGGGATTAACACGCGGCAGGAGGGCATTTTGCACCTTGGGGTGTGTTAATCCTCACAGAGCCCCCTCCTGAGTTATGGCGAGGAGAGGCTAAGGAGGCGACCTCTCTTCCTTCTAATTATCTATACGTCTGGTTATTGTAGGAGCGCTCGTGTTTGGAATGATTTTCTGTGATGGGGTTCACAAACTTTTGGTCTTCAGTTCTTGAGCAGGGATGGCTAAAAAGTAACATCGGCACCCGTCAGCAGGATCAACCCTAATAACTCAGTCCCAATGCCTGGTAGGGCTGACCCTGCTAATTTAAAAACATAATTTTCTTCCCCCCCCCCAAGTGCTTTTGAAATATGCAGATTAGGGCTTAAAGGGGTATTATTCCCATCTCATCTGAGGGCGGACCCTAGCAACTCTGTGCACCCTAGTTCCTCTGCTCTGCTTCCCCCTCCGCCTGGAAGCCTGTTACTGCCAATCAAGTGGAGGAGAAGTGTCCAGAGAAGTCTGAACGGGCCTCATAACAAATAGGGGCCCGTTCACCACACTTTTACAGCCTCACCAAAGTTCTCTTGAAGGCCCGCCAGCGGCTGCATCCTTCCTGTCCCCCATACATGAGAAAGGACACGTCCGCTCAGAGACATAGACATAAAATGCTACTCAACAGCAATGCATTGGCCCCTCAGGACTATAGCGCCTGGTGAGGGCCCATCACTGTTATGACTTGGGGCCCAATTCACTCTTAGTCCAACCTGACTGGGACACTTTCCTTTGTAACCATTCCTTAGAGGGGTTCTGTACTAACTGTAACATGGAGCATATCCCAAGTAGGGACCCCTAAGACCTTCTCTAGACACAGTGTCACCTCCGTCCAGGGACCGTGTCTGGTATTGAAGCTCAGCCCCATGCAAGTAGATGGCATACCCAGTGCACCTCCTTTCCACCCTCCTACCTGACCTTTAGCTTGTGCGTTAGTCTTGTAGGACTTTGTGTTCTCTTTGCAAAACCATATTTTGGCTCAGTGACCACAGTGAAAGTTTTGCAATATCTTATTAAATCTAGCAAGTTCTGACCAGCATTAGGACTAATTAGTCAACCTCCGGATGGCATAATGATTCTGTGCACTCCCTAAAG
The DNA here is from genome assembly GCF_905171765.1 of Bufo bufo. Classification (NCBI taxonomy): domain Eukaryota; kingdom Metazoa; phylum Chordata; class Amphibia; order Anura; family Bufonidae; genus Bufo; species Bufo bufo. Next base: position 9,149,983 of record NC_053399.1, on the reverse strand, counting down.
CATCCTTCTGGAAGGCTAAAGAATTCTGTCTAGTCTGGATCTGTTATTAACTGTTCGACTGCTGGAGACATATGCTTCCGACACCTAGAGTAGCTGGGTAATTACTAGGGACCCGTTGCCCCAGGTGACATACCCTCGTGTTGGTAAAAAAATGTCTCTGCTGAATGACTGCAGATCTGAACTTTATAGGACAAGCTACCAGTAGGCCGACAACGTAGACTAAATCGTGATGGTCTGGAAAATTTAGTTCAATGGGCAAAAACATATAGCCAAGCTTCCTTCCCCTGCTTCATAAGATTTGGTTTGGTTGCCTAATATTATAACTAAATGCTCAGGTCAAGACAGAGTGGCTGGTTGGTGCCCTCAAATACCCCAAAGGCCCTTTCCCGCAAGCTACACCATAAAATATGGTGGTCCAGTATTTTTGTGGACCAAATCTGGAGATGCCAAAATTAGGTGCAAAATAATACTACTTCCCATAATGGTGGGAGATACTCAATACTTCCAGCTATGACTATTCATCAGGAACACAATAGAGCAGAACTCTGTTGGTAGGTCACCATATTTCTAAGTGACTAAATATCCCTCAGAGGACAGTTAAAGGGAACCTGTCATCAACTTTATGCTGCCCATACTAACAGCAGCATAAAGTAGAGACAGGAGAGTTGATTTCGGCGGTCTGTTTATAAGTTAAATGTAAGTGGTTGTCAAGAACCAACATCACAATCATTGCAGACTGGGCCTGGAAAAGAGTCATGGCCACCTGAGAAGAGTCATGGCAACCTGAGAAGAGTCACGTCCACCTGAGAAGAGTCCTGGTTATTCATGAATTCCTGCTCTCCTGCCCACCTGCTGATGACTGACCGTCTTCTACCTAGTTTTCTCCCTTTCTCTCTAGGAGAGAACTGACAATCATCAGCAGATGGTTGAGAGTGCAGGAGATTTTGAATAACTATGACTCTTCTCAGGTAGATTTGACTCTTCTCAAGGCCTGGGCTGTAATGATTATGATGCTGGTTCTCGGCAACCACTGACTTTTAGCTCATTAATGACACACCGCTGAAATCAGCATTTCTGTCACTATTTTATACTGCCCTCAGTGAGGTCAGCATAAAGTGGATGACAGGTTACCTTTAAAGAGACCCTCCAGTCCAAGCCTAAACCTTGACAATATAGGACACCTGTATAGTCAACATACGTGGTGCCCGCCATTCCTCACATGCAGCCTTCCTTCCTTTCAAGTTGGCCACCACCATCTCCATCTCAGACCTCAACATATAGGAAAGTCTAAGGCCTCTTTCACACAGGCTTCATGTTTTTGGCCCGAATAAGATGCGGGTGCGTTGCGGGAAAATGCGCAATTTTTCCGCACGAGTGCAAAACATTGCAATGCGTTTTGTACGCACGTGAGAAAAATCTGTATGTTTGGTACCCAGACCCAAACTTCTTCAAAAGAAGTTCGGGCTTGGGATCGGGGTTTTGTAGATTGTATTATTTTCCCCTATAACATGGTTATAAGGGAAAATAATAGCATTCTGAATACAGACTGCATAGTACAATAGCGCTGGAGGGGTTAAAAAATAAATAAATAATTGAACTCACCTTAATCCACTTGTTCGCGCAGCCGGCTTCTCTTCTGTCTTCATCTTTGAGGAATAGGACCTTTGATGACGTCACTGCGCTCATCACATGATCTTTTACCATGGTGATGGATCATGTGACGGACCATGTGATGACCGGAGTGACGTCACCACAAGTCCTTTTCCTGCGCACAGCAAAGATGAAGACAGTAGAGAAGCCGGGCTGCGCGAGCAAGTGGATTAAGGTGAGTTAAATTTTTATTTTATTTTTTTTAACCCCTCCAGCGCTATTTTACTAAGAATTCTGTATTAAGAATGCTATTATTTTCCCATGTAACCATGTTATAAGGGAAAATTATAATGATCGGGTCTCCATCCCGATCATCTCCTAGCAACCGTGCGTGAAAATCGCACCGCATCCGCACTTGCTCACGGATGCTTGCGATTTTCACGCAGCCCCATTCACTTCTATGGGGCCTGCGTTGCGTGGAAAACGCACAAAGAGGAGCATGCTGCGATTTTCACGCAACGCACAAGTGATGCGTGAAAATCACCGCTCATCTGCACAGTCCCATAGAAATGAATGGGTCCGGATTCAGTGCAGGTGCAATGCGTTCACATCACGCATTGCACCCGCGTGGAAATCTCGCCCGTGTGAAAGGGGCCTAAGACACAGGCACCTTTCACTGCCACAGAAGGACACAGAACCCATCTGAAGGTACTGGAGGGGTGGGATGTCTTAGACTTTCCCAGGGCACTCTGTATGGTAATGACTGATCTTGAAACGAATCTGGCAGGGAACCAGAATAGAAACAGAGGGCACCAGGTGTATTGACCATAAACAGCTTGTGAAGAAGAAAGTAAAATATACTTGGGGATCCTGAGGAAAACCTGTTGCAGTCTACCAGAGAATTGCAATTTCTTCTGTATTTCTCCAGTAATTGTATATTCCAGACAACAATCCCAATATAAAACCAAAGCTCTACAACGGTAACCTAAAGCCACGGCATGTCCTGTAGTGACCCAGTGACTATCCACTCCTCCATCGAACTGAGTATTGTTGGCTTGACTTTGGACTTTGGAGTCACGGAGGATTTTTTGTTGATCTTACATCTCATAAGTAGTTCTCACCAAGGTAACCTGATAGTCTAAGACCTCATTCACATGGCAGGAGCACACGAGGTCTGGCAATCCATGTGCCACAGCATGGTTTCTCTATACTGACTGTAAATATTCCATAACACAGTATCCGATGGAGCATGTCACTCCTTATGGTGGATATGGAAGGCCACATAAATGATGTATTAGGGCCCCATATCGTACAGTAGCTACCTACCAAGCTATGATAATGCCTCATGCTGATAGTCATATTATGCATCCATGTTGTACTAAGCCACAACACAACACCCATGCAATTCCATGGATGCCCATTGTACCTCCATGAGCACCTGATTGCATGTGGAGGCCTATGGCGATGACGAGTCTATCCAGAGCACATTCCGTAGCATGCTATACTATGGAGTCTATTTCCCTAGTAGGCATTCTTCCCGCTAGGAAAGGATGCGATGCCTCATGAAGGCACCATACGGTGGCATGCAGCTTTGCCGTGTGTAAGAGGTCTTATATCGGTTGATGAACTGTAGCTTCTTCTCAGTCCATGGGTGACTTCTCAGTCCAGCTCACCTGTAGGGCTCTGCACAATACAGCAGAGCCTGGTTATAGGTCATGAGCAATTTTCTGAAGTGTTCCAAAGAAATACAAGTGGCTTTTGTTGGCTGAGGCCTGAGATGAATCAGATCCGGCGTGCATGTCTCGCTGAAGTCATTGCCCAGTCATAATAGCCTTTCCCATTCCAGGAATGGTGATTACAACTTGTGGTAACAGGCAAGCCGCAGAGGTATTACCTCTGTGAAGGTCACTTTTGTTTTATGTTTTAACTCTAAGCTGCCAAGCCCATATCTCGTGAGATGAAGAAATGATCCCCTTCCCTATAATGGGCAGTGAGAGAATAGGTTACGCCGGACTTGAGGAGGCAGGTGTGTATAAATATTCAAGCCCTGAATCATCTCTGCTTTACTCAACACCTGCCAGTGACTGAGGAGTGAATGTATAGCAGGGCGGAGGGGGAAGTCACATTGAAGGGACGGAATACAAGGGCTTAAACCTAATATCTTAATAGCTGTTGATAGTTTTGAGTTTTTAATGACCTCCTCGGAAGTATGGTCAAACTCGAGACTCCAATAAAGCTCCTACAAGACTGGACTTGATTTTGTCACGTCTGGGCTGTCTGCACTGTATGAGTTCATATAGTATTGAGAAATTAGGTTTAGCTCTGGAATAGTGCTGAAGATGTTACCGGTAGGGGTCAAAGCTGTAGTGAGCCTCCATCGGCTTCCTTGTTCTCCGCTCCACTATTCTTAGCAGTCACCATTCTCCCCTCTCACAAATTAATGTAGAAAGAGGCAATAAAAATCAATACAGGGTTGGCATGCACGAGGGGTTCTCGAGCAAGATATAGATTTTTCAGCTCGTAGCTCAGGTTGGGGATCTCTGCCTGGCTGGGTCCAAAGGGACTGTAGACTACTGCTTTTGAGGGTTACCCTCTGCCTCCACCTGACTGAACATCACTCATGGGGGTGCATCAGTCACCACGAAGGGGACTACCCTGAACCTCCATGGATCTGCTACCTTCTATCTAGAACCAGGGTCGGACTGGTCCAACAGAGTCCCAGATTATCCTTCAGTGGGCCCAAGCTGTGTGCCCTAAAGGTCCTGTATGCACAGAAAGCGAGTCTTCAGAATCATTTCCTCTGGTGGGGCCCAATGGACTTCAGTCTGATGCTATCTGCATCGACCTCCCTCCCTCGGTCATGAATATGCAACATGCCCATTGTATGATCTCTATACTTCATATGGAAAACACTCACAAGCAGTCACAGTCCTGGTCTAAGTCCACATAATTGTGACTTGATGAAGGATGGGTCATCAAGAAGTGTTTCTCAATCCCGTTTATTAAGCCATAAAGAAGTAACATATATTCTGTGTAAAATATTAAATTGAACCAATATATAATTAAAATTGTGAGAAACTAGTCCCATATTAACCAATATATTATCCCAATTGAATCATTGGGCAATCCCTTCTTCAGGCCTTTAGTCCAGGAGACTGTAGATTAGTAAACCGTGCTTTAAGTAAATATTTATAACATAGTGAAATCTTAACTCTCTGTACTCTGTAGATCATGCAAAAATGTGGAAGTATCTATATAAAAAAAATAAAATAAAATAAATTATACTATAAAGTGCCGATCACTTACATATACTCTGAACGTGTATAGAACTAAAAGAATATTGGGGGGTAATACATAATTATATTATAGACGTGATTCCATTTACGGTAGAGTTTTGGATCTTGAGTGATTTTTCCAAGGTAGGGTGTCATAAGTACAAACGCATCCTTTTGGTTAAAGTACCGTAATATTTCTGGCAAGGCTTTTGATTGCACAGTTGGTTCTCATCTAATGCTCCAAGTATGAAACATGGTTAAATCTTGTTAATAAGATAAAAAGGTATGAAAACATCTTATACAAACAAAGAAATTCTGAGGATAATTAGTTTAAGGTATGGGGAAAATGTAATTTAAAATTTTTCCTACTTCCACCTTCTCACTATCCCAGCCGGCTTAACTTACACTTCTTCAAAGAAGAGGCATCATCCTACTAAATCTCATATGGTCACCATGGAATGGATACCCAACAGGACCAGAAAGTCACTGCCCACGCTACGGACGAGACCCATTTCCTGATGACCATTACTCTTTAGGGTTACAGTCATTAACATTTTTGCACTTGGGGGAAAACTTACATGGTGCAAATTTTTGCAATTCTCTGATTGCTTGGATGATATATATATATATATTTTTTGCGTACATCTTTTTAACATTCCATTCACTTACAGTGAGTCCCAGAAAGGGCATCAAGGACCCAAGGAGTTTTCTTCTCTCTCAGGCTTTCTATCCAACTTCTCACAAGTTTCTCCCAAGGTCATCGTCGGACGCTCATCACATGTAAATTTCTCTTAAGACCTGATCAGGACGCCACCAGCGATGAGCCCTGGCATCTGTAGTGCGACCTCATTAACTTGCACACAATACAAATTAGACCTTACACAGGGACCATCTGCATCTTATGAAAAAGTGAGTAATTTTGGGCTGTGTTTGCTGTGGGACAGCGAAGGCTCGCATGTACAGAAAGGAACTTTTCCACCGCGCTGGGGACTGTCATCTGAACACCACAAAGAAATTAGGCGCTTTTCCAGATCTGCCTAACAATGCAGGAAATTGGCTGCAGTCTATGAGTTGTCGCTCCCTTGCCGATTATAATTCTGCAGTACAAGAAGGGACAAAGTTACAGATTGCTTCTTGTAATGCTGTCGTGCAGCGTTTCTCGGGAGCACTGCATTTTCATTTCAATTAGCGGCACTAGAAAGCTAAGTTATTGTGTGGCACATCGGCTGCACCTGATGACGGCAAGGACGGGGTACTGGGATGGAAGGCGTTCAAGGGACTGGTATTTAAGGTCCCCGAGGCCATGGAGCCACACCTGAATGTCTCATATGTTTCCAGGACCTGCCTACGTTCCGGAATCTGGGAAGATGTCTGCAAAGAAGCGTAATCCTGTCGTAGGCTTTTAACCCCTACCTTCCAGAGGTTTATGTCATCAGCCTACATTCACCTTTCTGAAAGCTTCCGTGCTTTCTGCCCTATGATGAAACATTATCAAATAAATGAACGTATATATATATATATATATTCATATATAGCTGTGCAATTCCATTAATCCGGCATCTGATGGTCTGGAAATTCCCATAATCTGCACACACATGTCGTAAAATGGATGGCGGGTTCTAGGTTATCTGTTTATGTCTGTTTAATTGTCTTCACTGATTAATCTATTTCTCTTGCTATCTCCATTGCACATCTACGTACAGATGATGCCGATAACGGCAAAGTCTCGGGATCTGATTGTCCCCATTGACCGCGGTGGTGTTCATGAAGTGGAGCAAATATCACAATGGGAGCGCCTGTGCAGTAGTTATCATGGTGCCTAATAAAACTGGTGGCCTATGTGGGTTCATAAAAATCTAGGGATGGGGTGGCTGGTGATTGTAGTCCTTTAATCTCTCACTACTTGATCCGACTAGATATGTTCCCCTTTCTTATAACTCATGGGTGGTTCCTGTACCATCCCAGTACACGATGGCATGCTACTTGTAGTCCCCGTCCCATCATAGATTATAATGGTACTTTAGCCTTTGCTGTACGGGTCAGTATATGTTACCTGAGGATAGGGAAGTGCTGTGGATAGTGTCTGAATTGTACCCCTAATTGGTGTCGATAGTGTCACAGTGCAAATTTGGTTGAATGGTCCCCACCGACCAGGCATCATTTATAATACTGGTATCTTATTGTATGTGGCATTTAAGCCCAAGATCTATTGGCCTGCCATTACCAAAGGCACTGCCCATGCACATCCTTAATTTTTCTGTAAATTTCCCTCTACCCATTCCCTTGCATCCATTCCCCTCTGCCCGTTTCTCTCCACCCATTTCCCTATGTCTATTTCTCTCCATCCATTATCCTCTGCCCCTTTCTCTCCATCCGTTTCCCTCTGCCCATTTCCCTTTAGCCATTTCCTCTGCCCCTTTCTCTCCATCCATTTCCTCTTAGCCATTTCCCTCTGCCCAATTCCCTCCTTCAGTTCTCCTACATCCATTTCCTCTCCGCCATTTCCTTCTGCTCCTTTCTCTCCATCTATTTCCTCTTAGCCATTTCCCTCTGCCCGTTTCCCTTTAGCCATTTCCTCTCCCCTTTTCTCTCCATCTATTTCCTCTCAGCCATTTCCCTCTGCCCATTTCCCTTTAGCCATTTTCTCTGCCCCTTTCTCTCCATCCATTTCCCTCTGCCTATTTCCCTCTACCCATTTCTCTCCATCCATTTCCCTCTGCCCATTTCCCTCCATCCATTTCCCTCTGCCCATTTCCCTTTAGCCATTTCCTCTGCCCCTTTCTCTCCATCCATTTCCCTCTGCCTATTTCCCTCCATCCATTTCCCTCTGCCCATTTCTCTCCATCCGTTTCCCTTTGCCTATTTCCCTTTAGCCATTTCCTCTGCCCCTTTCCCTTCAGCCATTTCCCTCTGCCCATTTCCCTTTAGCCATTTCCTCTGCCCCTTTCTCTCCATCCATTTCCTCTCAGCCATTTCCTCTCCCCCTTTCTGTCCATCCATTTCCCTCTGCCTATTTCCCTCCATCCATTTCCCTCTGCCCATTTCCTTTCTGCTCATTTCCCTTTAGCCATTTCCTCTGCCCATTTCTCTCCATCCGTTTCCCTTTGCCCATTTCCCTTTAGCCATTTCCTCTGCCCCTTTCCCTCCAGCCATTTCCCTCTGCCCATTTCCCTTTAGCCATTTCCTCTGCCCCTTTCTCTCCATCTATTTCCTCTCAGCCATTTCCCTCTGCCCAGTTCCCTCCTTCAGTTCCCCTCCATCCATTTCCTTCTGCCCATCTTCTTCTCACTTCTTCTAGCTTATACACACGGTCCATAGAAGAGGAGCATATTTCCGGCCTAATGATGACCCTTTACTTTCACACAGAGCCCACAGCAGCAGTGAGTGTGTCCTCTATGGCTCTACCATTGCGTCCATCCATACAAACCAGAGATTCGGCTCTTCCCTGCAGAAAAGTATAATTTTTGGCTGTTTTTAGACTATGTTTAGTACAATAAACCTGGGAGACGGTGATAAGTTCCTCCTCAGGGTCTCGTCACCTACTGCATGTCCGGGGAGCTTTCAATCACTTCTCCGGCCTGTTTAGAAGAGGTTTCTGTAATCAGCAGGGCTGTCATTAAATAATTAGTGCTGACCGCGTTCGTCGGCGCCGCGAGTCCATTACCATTGTTTAATTCTGCGTCGAGCACTGGAGACAGATCACAAATGTATTTATTTGATTTCCGTTCCTGGTGTAGGAGTTTTTTTTTTTTCGTTTTCCCCCCCCCCTCAGATATGTGTTTGCCTTCACGGCTTCAGAGTGCTCGCTAATTCCATCTGTCCACAACAGAGCCATCGCAACTGAGAGGCAGAGTATTTCCATATGTGCAAATTAGCATCCAGCCTCTCTTAATCTGTGCTGTGCTCCTCTGATGTAAATGGCGGGGACGACTGCCAAACCCATTAATGGCATTCAAATAAAGGACTTTATTGGCTTGAGCTGACACTTTTTTTTTTTAATTCCTCAATGTGAGACAGCGACCCTGTATTATTGCATGGTGCTTTCATGCACGCCAAGCAGTTAACCCTCTCCACGCTTGCAAAGCTCAGCCATTGTAAGACAAGATGGGCAGAATTCACCAGAGAAATGATTTAGGAAGTCCCGTGAGGCTTGTCTTACATAAGAAAATAAAATTTATAGAGTCAAGAGCATTTGGCTTTTAGTTCCATCAGTTCCTGGGAAAGCTGAGTAGCGGCCATTGATGTCGCCAGTACAGTTTGCGTAGGTCTGTAACCCAAATGTCCCCAAATGGTCAATGTAGAGTGATATATTCCTCTCTTCCAAGGTATGCACAGATTAAGTATCTTCTCCATTCTCTAAGATCTGCCAGTGAATCGGTTCTATCATAGACACGTTTGTTGGTCAGGACTCTAGGAAGGCAAAGTCACTGTGAGAGCCACCCGTCCTGGGTCTCCCCCACCTTGTAGAACTATGAGTCGGGTTGTCACCTGGGAGGTAGTCCATCAGTCAAGCTGGCGTTAACACCAGGAGGCCAGTGGCTGTATTTAAAAAGGTTTTTTCGAGACCTTACTACTGATGACCTATCCTCTGGATAGGTCAGCAGTATCTGATCAGTGGAGGTCTGACCTGCTTGCAGAAGTGCCGTGTCCTTCTCTCTGCTTACTAAGCACAGCATCATCCATTTGATAACAGCTGTTCTTGGTATTGCACCTAGGCCATGTGACAGATGAATGTGTCTTCATTGGCCTAGACTAACCTGCGAGAAGGCCGTGGTGCTACTGCAAGCGCTGGTGCCCACAAACAGGTAATCGGTGGAGGTCCCAGGTGTTGGACCCCCCCCCCCCCCCCCATCGATCAGATACTGATGACCTATCCAGAGGTAAAGTAGTAAAGTCTCAGAAAACTCCTTTAATTTAAGCCAGCTACATTAATTACCAGTCATGTTTCCATCAGTAGCCAAGGAGGAGATACCTCCTTGCTACAAATGACTCTATATCAGGCTGTATAAGCTTTGAAATAGGACCAGAATTATGGTATTAGCTTTAATAGAGCCATAGATAAAGTCTTTATGAACTGGGTTTGGAGTAAACTCTGCAGTAAATACCTGGCTCCCATCTCTAGCTGCTATACAGCCTGAGATAGGTTAGGTTGAAGTAGCCCCCCCAGCCAGCTATGGTCTTGAGCAGTTTGAAGGAGGAAAAGGCATAGGTTAGGACTATGATAGGCACAGATTAGGCCCTCCAGTCCCTGTAAAACTATAGATGACACCAGGGGAAGGGTTAACATTGACTCTGTGCATGTTATCCCTCCCATCATTCAGAGAGCATACTTATTTTCTGTTTGTCACATATATGGGGTCTCTTTTTCCAGAAAGGGATTGAGAAGATGAGCTCTCATCCATCTAATCACCCCTCTGCACCTAATTAGACTGTATTGATGCCACAACTCAAATGATCCCTATGATGCTGTGAGCTCAGGTCAGTAGACCTGTGGTCCTATCCGGACACTCATCTGTATTGCAGGTTCATAAATTCAGCTATAATGTGCTCATGTGAAAAGAAGAAGTGAAGACATTGCAGTAATACTGAGATGTTCTGTACTGATCTGGGATTCTGGGCTGATACTGTTCAGGTGGAGATACCACACCCTTTGCTTCATGCTTCCTAATCCCTCTCCGCAAGCGCCATGTCTTCTAATCCCCCAGAGTCTGCTGTTTGCCAGATATGAAACCACAGTCTTGTGAGTGCTGCAGGCTCCATATGCTAACCCCTTAGTCTGCTAAGCCACCGCACCAGCCTCGTATCTGAAACACTTCTAAAGTGTTAGTCTATATTGTAGAAAGGTTTTTAGAAAACAAGGGCTGAGTTACTGGAAATGTATTTAATAAATCAGAGTCACCACATCCAATAACCCTTTCCTCCCACCAGCTAAAACATACAGCGCAAAGGACACAGCCTGGCATCGAAGAAACCATCAAGGAATAACATTCAGCAGAACCTGCAGTATCTTGGTTGCGTGCCAAGTGGTGCTTCAGGAGACCGGTGACCATGTTGGATCTCTTTAATCCTGCGCAGGTCATTGTTGTCACCCAGTCAGGTCCACATTGGATGATTTTCCCTTATAATAACCAATGACATCAAAGTATATCAGAACTGTAGTCATGCAATCTCCTCCAGAAAAGGTGGAGGATTCTCCAAGCCTAAGCTGGTCTTCTGCCCATGACTTAGACGAATTTGGATACTGCACCCTACTGCAGTGCACCATGCCTTGTAGGGCTAGATAATTAAATGTATTGATACATTTCACCTAGCAATCCGTTGCTTCATTCTAGAGAAATAATATACATTGAATCCATATGCGCCTGAGCAGTTACATGCACTGAGGGTGGGCTCAAGCCACTCCGTGCACGCCTGCTCCGCCAATCTCCTCTGCCAGCCCCTGCCTCGCTTTCTGGATTGACAGGGCCAGGTTCCTGCATAGTCATCTCTTCTGGCCCTGTCAATTAAGTGTTTTTTTCTTCCAGAATGTAGCAGCAGATCGCTAAGTGAAAGCTATCGTTACATTCAGCTGATTAGCCCTACAAGAAGAGATAATTGGATTCATCACAAATTTCACAAAAATTCTAACAAATCCGAAGGTTTGGCGATTCAATTCAGCCGCCATTTTACATTTCAAATTCAGTAACGTATTGAGGGAAACAGGGAAGATGAAGACAGAGGATCACATGACCCTGTATTGTCCACAATGCTTTGCAGTCAGCCTGACAGCCAATCAGGAGGGAGGACATTGGTGAGTCCATCAGGCTCTATGCTAACAATGAAGAACAGATGCCATTGTGAGCTCCGACTCTGATATGATAGGACATGTCTGCCATGTCTTTGACAGAAACAGCAATAGACACACAATGCAGCCATGTTAGGTTCTTGCAGGGACAGTGTAGGGATTGTGAAGAAGATATATTTGGTTAGGTAGATTGAATTACTAGGTAGAAGGTAAGGTTTTATCAGTAGGGACAGGATTGGAGCAGTTAGTAAATGATGTGTCTGTAGCCAGGCCTGGAGCTGTTCATAACTTCAGGTGTTGCACTGCACAAGACATTAGCTTTTAAAGAGACAGTACTCTTTTATGTGCAGGAGCCAAACTTTTTTGTCCAAAAACCTGTTGCAAAGCTTTTACAGTTGATACGAGTGCAATAGGTGTATTTTAGTGCATCAACAACAGTGTATATTTTGGTCTCACCCAGGGGACTTCCTATTGCTACTGTATTTGTTTTTCCCAAAAACCTGCTGTAATTTTTGTACATTTTATAAATGAGCATTGCAATACGTGTATTTTAGTGCATCAACAACAGTGTATATTTTGGCTACACCCAGGGGATGTACAGTTGCAGCAGTATTTTTCCCCAAAAACCTGTTGCAATTGCTTCTTCTACTACTACTACTACTGCGTGTGTATATAAATACAGGCAGGCATTCTGCCTCTGTTAAGGCATAATTTCTGGACACTTGTTCAGAACAAGCCACAGTTTTTTCTAACAACATCCCCAGTGACAGACTCCATTTAAATCTAAATAAAAAGAGGTTCCAGATTCACAACCCCCATTTATTTACCAGACTAAAAAGAGAGCGACTAAAAAGGGCAGCTCTCACCCTGGAGGCTCATTGATTGTAATTGGAACTGTGTAATGCTTCATTCCTCCTGCAGGTAAGGCTACTTTCACATTAGCGTTTTTGTGGACCCGTCATGGATCTGCAAAAACGCTTCCATTACAATAATAAAACCGCATGCATCCATCATGAACGGATCCGGTTGTATTATGTCTTCTATAACCATGACGGATCCATCTTGAACACCACTGAAAGTTAATGGAGGAGGGATCCGTTTTCTTTTGTGTCAGAGAAAACGGATCCGTCCCCATCGACTTACATTGTGTGCCAGGACGGATCCATTTGGCTCAGTTTCGTCAAGTGGACAGCAAAACGCTGCATTCAGCCTCCAGAGTGGAATGGAGACGGATCGGAGGCAGACTGATGCATTCTGAGCGGATCCTTATCCATTCAGAATGCATTAGGGCAAAACTGATCCGTTTTGGACCGCTGAGCCCTGAACGGACCTCACAAACGGAAAGCCAAAACGCCAGTGTGAAAGTAGTCTACATTGAACACTTGCTGGAGGATTTCCCCACAGATTACAGTTGATTGATGAGGGGACCATGGGGTTACACTCTGTGTTTAGCCTTTGCTGGGGATCCTCCTGTAAAAAAGGATTGGCCAAGACGGATAATACCTTGAAGACCAAACTAATTCTGAGGACTGAAAAACTTAACAGATATGTTATTGCTCAGTATAGTAACCTGAATGCATATCTTCCTTTAATGGAGGCGATATCTGATGACAACAGCCCCATTTACAAAAGGAGTCCAAGCAGAAGACGTAGAAGGTTAGCAGACCAGTTCAAAAAGACCTTGATACAAGAAGGTCTAGGAGCCTCATCATTCTACTCATAGTTTCCATACTAGACTACTAATCCCAGCTAAGTAATCTATCCTTTCAAATGCTTGACAGCCTAAAACAAGATCCACTGTGTGGATGACAACAATTATCCATTGTACTTAGGAAGACCATCAAAAATGGATTGACACTTTGACCCTGCAAGGAGCAACAAGGCACTTTTCATGGCCACACTGAGATACGTCTTCTAAAGACGACACCAGTGGAAGAGTCATTATCAGGCAGACATGTAAATTGCTTATGAGCACTGTTAGTCCCTGATAGCCATAGCTTATATTGGTCCTCACATTGACATCTAAGGGCAAAATGCATATTGATCCTACCATCCTCTACCTGCCATAAGTGTTAGGATTAGCCTGTGTGCATCCAGTTTAAAGGATTAACATGTTATGAGGAACGTTGCAGCCTAGGGCAGCAGAATACTTAGTTCAAGTCCTTCAGGCTCAGTGGAAGCAAAGTAGCAGACGATACAGAGGACATTTTATGGCCTTCATTGGACATCCAATATTTGTAAATTCCATACATATATCCATCTTCTAACTCTCTGTAAATAAACTTCAAAGGATTCCTGGATCAGACCTTTGACTGCGGCTGTCATTAGGACTGAAGGGTGACAGCAATGGCATGACTGGGGAGCTTGAAACTCAAGCATTTGGTTCGAATGACCCCTACTAGCCTTAAATGTCCTTGACCATAAACCTTACATTGAAGTATTATAATGAGCATTACATGGTAGCCATTCAAACTGGTTGAATGCGTTACCTTCCTCTATTAAAGGAACTGTAATACTTTATTTTACCTGTGGCGGTGCTGTTGGGCAATTGATGGGAACAGTTGCTGCTTGGTATCCCCGCCGATCATTAAGTCACAGTCTTCATGTATTTCCTTGCTGCCTAGGAACCTTCAGCATGGGGAGATGTTTCTCACAGTCTTCTCCATGTGCTGATTGAGCTTCCTCTCCTGCCTGTATTGATCACATGGATCGGCGTCAGGCAGGGAAAGAGAAGTATGCACACGCCTAGCTCTTTCACTGTATGAGCGCTCTGCCGCATCATTAGGGAAGCAGTCAGGGAGGTCTGGCACTGTTCGAGCACCCTGACATCATACAATAAGATTCAGGCACTTCTAAGCAAGATATTTTTTTATTGCTAAAAAAGTGAGTCCTATGGTCCAAAATACTGTAAATACACTCAGAACAATACCAATACCAATCCAAACTTGACCCCTAAGATTAATTCAGATCTCAGACCAAACTGGTCAATAAATGAAACCCCCAGACCAGACTGAAAATTAATACAAACTCAAGCCAGACAGTTCTGAACTAGCACAGACTCCAGACCAGAGCAGAAAACAATTCCAACCAAAGACCGGACCTCAAAATTATTTCAGACCTCAAACCATACCCTAAAATTTATTCAGACCCCAAATCTACTTTAAACCCTAGAGCAAACATCTAAATTTCATGGAACAGACCCCTCGATTAATTCAGCCCCCAGACTTTGATCACCAAATTAATTCAGACCTCAGACCATACACCTAAATAAATACAGACCTCAGAATAATAGGTAAAAAATTCAGACCCCAGACCAGACTGCAGACTTACATATCACTTTTCAGTCCCGGGCCTATCCACATCCTCACAGACCCTCAATTCTTGGTACTGTTCTCTCAGCATTCTACCACCTTTACCCCGGCTGGAGCCAGATCCCATTGCCGCAGTACACAGAGGACATGGGCTTGCGGAGGGTGAAGTTGTGAGGACACCCATGTTATCTACTGGATTTGACCGGCATGATGGAGATAAAATCCAATAGATAACTGCATAGTTCAAATACTGTAAAGGTTCTGTCTCAGTACTCAGCATCATATCAGGGGACACATCTTAGGGTACTTTCACACTTGCGTTGTGAGGATCCGGCAGGCAGTTCCGGCTGCCGGATGCGGAAATCCGTATGCAAACGGATATCATTCGTAGACGGATCCGGATCCGTCTCTCCGGTGTCATCTGGAAAAATGGATCCAGTATTTTTTTTTTTCACATTTCTAAAGGTCTGCGCATGCGCAGACCGGGAAACCGAATCCGGTTTTTCAGAACACATGGTACCAGATCCGGCATTAATACATTAGTACATTCCAGCAAGTGTTCTGGAATTTTGGCCAGAGAAAATACTGCAGCATGCTGCAGTATTTTCTCCGGCCAAATACCGTAAGAGGGACTGAACTGATGAATCCTGATGCATACTGAACGATCGCATTCCATTCAGAATGCATTAGGATAAAACTGAAGCGTTTTTTCCGGTATTGAGCCCCTGTGACGGAACTCCAAACCGGAAAAGAATAACGCTAGTGTGAAAGTACCCTAATAAAAAGGGATTGTCCAAAGTGGATTTCTTTGAGTAGCCTAGAGGGTTGACCACTCTGATCTCTACAAGGACATGCAGATCCATGGTGGTCAGTGGTCACCTCTGGTTGTTGGGTTTTTGTTCGGTAACCCTGTGTACTCTTTGCCATGCAAGCTTCGCTCATTCATTAAGAACGCCTTTTCTTAAGCTTTCACCGGAGTTTCCCTTTAATCACAGACCAGAAGCCGACACCAAGTCTTTAAATGCGTTCCCCTTCTGTAATCTTATGCTGTAAACACTTGTGATACTGTCTACTTCATTTCAGCTCCTTCAACTTTTTTTTTTCTAATGTGGATATTAAATGAAGAGTCAATTCATTCTTTTCCCTCTGTAGTGACAAGATTAAAAATTAAATTTATACATATTTCATTTCTACATAATAAAGCCTTTTTGCAAAAAAGGAAAAATACCACCGTTACTCTAATTAAATCAGAGAAAAGTGCCTGCAGCAATGTTACAGTGCTACAATTAGATGTCTGCCAGGAACCAGCCGTTTTAGGTCTATTCTCCAGACTTCTCCACAAAATATGTTCCCAATCTTTTTCAGTGACACCGCTGAAAGCTGCCATTTTACTTTTTTTTTAGGTTGCAAAAAAGACATAGTATTGGGAACACCCACGTGGACTGTTTGTCTGTTGGCCTTTATGGAAATTTAAAAAAAAAACTCTGGCCCCGGCCTAGAGAACCTGTGGAGACATCCATACTCATCTGGTCCCCACGACTTGTTTACGGCTCCATGGGTTGTCTTTACTGGACTTCTGGTCCCTGCCTGTCAACTCTCTGCATGGATGGGGTCACGCGTGCCGTTGTAGCCAATGGCTGACCTCAGCAGTGACATGTTCTCATGCAGCACATCACAGCTGGGTTGCAGGGCACTTGTAGACATGTAGACACTGCTTAGGCCAGTCATTGGCTGCACCACCAGATGTGACGCTGTCCATGCACAAAGTTAATGACAACCTGTTGGCCAAGGAGCCGGAAACGAGCGTCAGGGACCAGATGAGTATGGATTTCTCCATAGGTCCAGTTGGCTGGATCCAGATCTAGATGAAATAAAACCTGAACAACATCTATAAAGTTAATTCTAACTTAAATTTCCTATCTGGATTCCTACCATCCTCCATGGTCTTCTCCCATGCTGCACCTATTCTGTGGAACTCACCATCTTCACATTTCTAGTTTCCTTTCCAAACACTTTTTCTTCAAGAAGGCCGATGTCACAAGCAGTCTATGATTCAAGTAAAACCTCTGAAATACACATTTCCTTTCTGGTATGGTTAGCACATGTTCTTTTCCCACAGTCAGTGACCTACCACCCTTCCTTATTACATGTTCTTACCCAGGATTTCTCCCATGCTGCACCCATTTTGTAGAATTCAATATCCAGCACCCTCAGGCATAGGTCCTGGACTGGTATCTCATTTATTTATTTATTTTGTTTTGTTTTTGTCTTCTTTTGTATTGCAATTTGCTTTGGTCATGCGTTAATTAAAGTGCTGACTTTTTCAGTTGCAACTCTCTTTTTCATGCAAAAGAATAATGAGATTTTCGCACTGGAGAATGGATTTTTCTTTAAGGTCACTTGCTAATTATCTCTGGAGAACATAACCCCTAGAGATGACAGCAAGCACCCTACAAACAGGATCATCCTACTGTCATCGAAACATAAACCTGTGCGTGGTTATCACAGCCCGGCCTCTGTGGGTATTAGTATCACTAAGCAGTATCTCTTTCTTTAAGGTCACTCACTGATTATCTCTCAAGATGAGAACTATTGTCTGGTAATAGTAGAGTATTGTGTATTCCTAGAGCAGGCAGTGTTATAAATACTTACTGCTTGTATGAAGATGATATACGGAAAGCATTAAGGCCATCAAGACCTGCAACAAAAGAAATGATGACTTTTTATGGGATAAATATTGCAAAAAAGGTCCCAATCAGTGTTGTGTATAAACCTTGACACAATGTCCAAAGAGTAGTTTGTTAATCTTACGCTTCACCTTTCTGTGTGTGAATTAGGGTTTATTTATTGCACCTCACAGCACTCTGTGGCACTGTAGGGGTTAACTCCCTCTTTCTGTTTGGCTGTGTGTCCCACCTCTTGCCTGAGCAATAGGTTTCAATAGATCTGCCAGGTCACTGTGCCTGGTGGAGCATGTACTAGAACTGTAATTCATTATCTCTGCATCCATGTTTTCTGTCTGTCGTCTGACCTAACCTGTGCCTGTGACCTTGACCTGTTCATTGGTCTGTATTCTGATCTAGATCCGTCTGCCCTGGTCTTGGATTTCCATGTACTCTGTCTGCCTGGCCTAAGCTTGTTTATGTCTGTGTACTTTGCCTGTTCCTCTGGTGCCCTGAACCGATGTCTCTGACCTCCGTGGGTCAGCTGCTAACTACACCAGGACTATTCCAAGAAGTAGTTTCTTGGTGGCTCCTCTGCAGTGAAGCCTAGATACCTGCCTAGGGGTTAAAGGGTGAAAACCAGAGGTCCACCAAGATAATGCCTATAGGATTAGCCCTAAGTGAACCTGGTTGGTTGGCACAGTGTGTCTACAACCATTGTCCAGGACAACTAATCTAGATAAACAGTAATAATAGGCATGACTGGCTGGCCAGGGACAAGTTTAAGGGGCTTTTTCCCCTTCGATCAGACAGGGTTCCAGAACCAGCATCAGCCCCTAGAAAGCTAGGGTATTAGGAGGTGAATTAGGTGAGGGCTCACAGATGCTCTCTGCTCTTCATTTGCCTCTCTTACACAGGAGAAACTACTCAGGACACTGCTGAGATCTCCTCTTACCCATGTTGACTGGGCTGGGGCTCCCTTGGCATTCTGACAGTGCTCAGAGATATCCTCTTTATATTTAAAAGCTATGTACACCTTTGGAGGCATTTTTTTTTTATTATTGCATTTTGAGCTAAAAATCATTTTTTTCAATTGGTCTTTATTAAAATTATTGAGCAGTTTTTCCTGCACAGCTTTGAGTTTATCTAGTAGCTGGTTCTGTATTTTCTCTCTGCTCCGTCAGGCAGGGATCTGAAAGGCTCCTTATCTCTGCTCTCTGACATTATAAACACTCATTAAAGCTCAATTCTTATCTTACTGATAAGAATGTGGCATAAATAAGTGTTTATGACCTTTTAGTAATTTAGAGATAAGGTGGGGTTCACATAAGTTTTGAATTCTGTTATAGCATTCTATTATAACATGCTTATAACGGAAAATAACAGAATTGCTATAACGGAAACAAAAAGGAGTCCATTTTAATCCGTCCTAATATAGTTGAATAGAGAATAAATAACGGAAACCAGCATTCCTGTCTGCAGGACTTTTTTTTCTGTCCAAAATAACGGAAACCAGACAGAATGCTATAACGGAAATCAAAAAGCTTATGTGAACCCCCTTAAGGGTAATTAGATGATCGGCAGAAAGTGAAAATACCATTCACACAGCTAGAAAAACTGTTAACCGTTTGTGACAGAATGGCTCAATATTTTTAATAAAGACCAATTGAAAACAGGATTTTTAGCCCAAAATAAGTAAAATGCAATTGCAACGTCCCTATCAGGCGTCTGGGGTATCCCTTGCCCCTTAGGAGATTTCTACAAAATCTGTGCCTCTTGTAGAGTAAGTAGTCGTGACGCCAATTGCAGTTAAGCAACGAGGACATGGAGTCCCCTTTGTAGATGGTTGTGTGGGTACACAGATGTAGGAGTGGTGCAGAGTGCCAGAGTGGTGCAGAGTGGCCTACAGTCTCTGTAGATGTTATATACACATGTCACGGTGTTCCTACCTGGATATCCTTGGATCCCAGACGTGGTTGGTCCGAATCAGTGCAAAAAGGGATGAATAACTTGGATGGTGAAGGAGGTAGCATAAACGGAGTCCAGGCTTTGTATTAACATAGAACACAACTTTACTTGGCATAAACGGTAATCCAAACAGTTTCCAAACGGTATCTTGTTCATCAGCAGGTATTGGCTTAACTTTGGCAGGCAAACACTTCTGCAACAATCTCCGCTCTGCTATATCTGTAGCTTCAGCTCTGCTATGCTATCTGGAGTAAATTGGAACTTTTCTGCTGGAACTTAGTTTAGCTGTAGTCTGTCTCTTACTTTATCTTTAGTCCTAGGAACTTCTTCCTGGCTTCAAGATCTCTTAGCTCTGAGTTTAAGGCAATGCAAGCCCAGAAGGGGACAAGCAACCATGTAGAACTACATAGGCAAACCCTGTCTGGCAGGGACAAGGCCTTCTGCTTCCCCATACAGGGTCTTCTCTGAACTGACTCACTCTCTAACTAAACTCCTCCCTCTCTAAAGAGGGCTGGAATGGAACAAACAGGTTCCTCTCCAGGGAAACTAAGTCTTCCAGTACTGCCGCCATCTACTGGTGAACCAGGCATATTACATGTTAACATAACAGTTGCCAGGAAATTCATATACACACATTGCAGGAATTGGCAAATTACTGTATATATACGATGACACATGATGCACCAACCAAGATAGTGGGGGTACAAAGGAGGTGGTAATGCCCAATCTGGGTCATTACATTCCCCGTCACTTAAGAGGCAAGCCGCCCTCGGCTTGTGCTTAGGGTATTTGAAGATATGCAATACCAGAAATATATATATATATGCTCTCAGGGTACCAAATAAATACAACGTGCTGCATGAAATGACACTGACATAGCCTGATGTTTAAGATGGCTACCAAATGGTCTTTCTGCCCTTGTGAGTAGGGTGTCCGTGAACAGTTTCCCTCTCAGGTATAACCAGAGAACCAACCTAACAATATGTGCACAAAGTGATCACTACTGACTTTGCTTTAAGTATTGGGATACAAATACCAAAGAAAGCGCGAGGGTGTCTTTACTCTGTAGTCCCACCACTGTGCAATGAAAACGCCAGCAAACAGAAGGTTGGCTTTATCGTGTATTCTCCTCTAACAACAAGGCCTAATTATGCTTGACGCTTCATCAGCTTGATGAATGAAAACAGGTAGCTACACATTTTTCCTAAGCCGACGCGCAAGGCCTAAGTACATACTCAACCTTGGCTAAACACAAGGTGCAAATTAGGAGGAGGAGCCTTTTCTCCTACTGCTCCAAACACACATAATAGCAGCGGGTCATCCTTAACGGTGTTAGATCTTCTTGGCACATAACCACTTGGTCTAGAACCATTAGTTTTATATGTACTCGGTTTAGCACACAACCACTTACTTGCTTTAGAACCATTGTACTCAGAGACAATCCATAAGGAGCAATAACGAGTCAGACCTGCTTGGAACGTACCAGACGCACTCAGAGGCAGTACATAACAACTAAGCAATAAAGTGCTTGCTATCTGGTGATCTGAAAAGTGCAAATATAATCCATACAATAGTGCAAACAAACATCAGGTTGTTGTACCTGCAAGAGAAATACTCAATAAGCAAAAGTGCTTAAACGTTGCTGAAATAGAAAAATTTGTGCAAATAGATAAGGCACAATTTTAATGCAATCAATTAGTGCAATAGGAAAATCACATTAAAGTCCATATCTCCTGGGCTGGAAGGTAAAGTTCACTGAACTGGGACTTTAAGTGCAACAAAGTCCTTTGTACACAATCATAAAAAAAAATTGCCCCCAAACGTGTACATAGCCTTTAACTAATTATCAGACTCTTAATTAGTCCTTTCTGGAACTTAAATGTCTTTACTGCATGGGAGGCAGAAACACTAACAGGGAGCCACAGGATTCATTTTGCCTAAATATCTCAATAGTTTTCTTCACAGCAAAATGCACTGCTATGTGTATATAGCTGATCGTGGGGGTGTCAGGAGTTGGACCATCTCTGATCAGGTATCGATGACCTGTCTTTAGGAACCTCCTTTAATGTTATAGTATATACTAGATATTTAATAACATTATACCATGAGACTACCCCTTTATTCTGCATTCTTCTATAATATTGTTTTCAGTTGACCCACCCTCGTGATTTTGTGATTTTGGAATTTTTACCATTTCCGGGGTCCCATATGTAGTAATCACATTCATGTTCTTAGGTCTCATGTCTAAACAGTGCACCTGGAGCCTGTAGGGTACAACATGGAGTCACTACTCTTCCATGGTACGATCCTGCAGGACCTCTGCATGCAATAGTGTATTTCCTAAAAGCTTTGCAGCATCCCACAGAACAAGAAATTGAAGGTCTAGGATGGTAAATCATGGTCTCATGCACTACTATGGTTGCCTCAATTTGGCTCCATACAACTCGGTGATTGTCTGGAGCCATAAAACCTCCATAGGCCATAAAACTCATGACAAATCCTCAAGAATGATCCAAGGAGAAGACAAGGCTGTCAGTATAGCCACCACAAGTGACCTGACCACACATATCATAAATAATATTGACCAATTCAGTCACAATACCATGTAACTACAAGCATTGCCTACAAAGGTTCTTTGAACGTCCACCAGCTCGATCATCTGGCCTTTGTATTTCCTCTATGAGAACGATCCCTCTTAAAATTTAAAAAATGCTAAAAACATCTAAACCTTGTGTTTCCTTCGCAGACATATTTTAAACTCTCAGCAAAAACTATAAGATGCTTGTAAAGGGCTGTCATTTCAGTAGCAGACTGAAAGCTCTCAGCTGTCAATCAGAGCCAACATTTAAGTGAGACACCTCGGGCTGATATTCTATCAACATCGCTTTGTCAGCAAAGTCATCTACATTTCCTCAGGATTACCATGCATAACCAGTGCTGAGTAAAGATCGATGTGCGAGCCAGGGTTAGCCAGCTCGAGGAGAAGACCTTTGTGCGAAGCCACATTTGCAGCAATCAGCAGGTCGGGCATGGAGCCAGTAATAGCAAGATGGAAAATTTTGATATCTATGACCGTGCCAGCCGCGTTCTCCTAGATTCACCATGGAATTTTCTAAACACGTTGAAAGCTGCAGTCGCTCATATAATCACATGGATGGAGCGGTCACTGCCTTCCAAAAGACAATCACACTCCTCTTCTGCTGCAGTCATCACTCCAAGCGGGAGCATAGCTACAGAGGGTGCCGCCAGTGGTAGGAATGATACAGTGTAACTGCATATGTTGCACCTGTTACAAATTTAGCATTGGGCCCCAGGAACTTCAAGTTACGGATCTGACTCCCATGATGCACTCGTCTCTAAAGTGTCCTATCCCCATCCACTTAAAGGGGTAGTCCAATGAAAAATATTCTGCAGTTTTCAAAACAGCACCTGGATCAAAATATGTTTGTAATTACATGTAATTAAAAATTTAGTATAGCCACTGAGCTAGTCAATAAAATGTATCTGCACAGCGCCTCCTAGTGTTTGTTCTCTTTCTTATTCCTATGTCCAGCTCGCTGAGTTGGACGCACATGATCAGTTCCATCATTCAGCTGCGTCATGAGCTGTGGGAGAGAGCCGCAGCAGAAACTTCACACACCCTGAGCTGCAGCAGAAAGGACACACCTCATAAACTGCATCAGACAGAAAGTGCCCCATGACCCGCAGCAGAAAGGACATGCCCCCTGAGCTGCCAGCTTTCTATAAATCAGCAGAGCAACTGGAGCAATGAATGGGGAGATCTCTGGACCCATGGGTTCCAAAGGTACACGGCTTGTTCTAGCTTTGTTAGAGTTTTTTAGGTACTATATGATGTCTGATTTTCATTTTTTACATTAATCATGGGAGAACCCCTTTAATGACTCATATCATCTTACAATCATAATGCAACTGGCTATAGAATATTAGACTTGTTCACAACTTAGAGAAGCATGGAGAATATGATACTTGAAACCTGAACAAATCTTCAAGAATAAATTCAGAAAAAAATTCTAAACATTTTTGCCATGAACATTGCACTTGTGTGTGAGCCCTAAGAAGACCGGTTATAGGGTACAGATCTTCTAATGGGTACGTAGAGCAAGATCAAGGTCTGTGTGGGCACCTGTGCCATTTTAGGGGAGGGTGGAACATAGACTGCCATAATACTGCCCCAATAATAGCCCTAAATATTGCCACCATTCAAGGTCTGTATAATAGTGCTATATAGTGCTCAAGTAGTAGAATTATACAGTACCTAAGTAGGGCAACAGTGGAGCCCAAGATGTAAGTTTGGTTTAAGATTCAGGCAGGGTGGTGAATGCCTTCAAGCCACAAGGGCCAATCAAGGGGAGTAGCTCTGTAGTTACTAGCTCTGTCCACTACAGAATGGACGGCGCTGTGTAGTAGTCTCGCCAACCAATCTGATTGGTGGGAGTATTGGGCGTTGGAACCCCGTCAATCTGATTTTGATTTCCTATCCTGGACAACCCCTTTCAGTTCTTTCTTAAAACTTGATAGAGGGTCTTTATTTTGCCTATTCACAGTAATAAGCATCACTTTACAGGCCTGTCGTCGTGAATTTTATGCTCTATTTCATGGTCTCTCATGCAAAAAGTAAAGCTTATACATGATGAACAATACAGGTCTATGTTTGTTCAAATATTTTTGGACTTTTTAGCCAGAGCTCGGTTTCTGTAAGGATGGGCACCTCAATGTACAGTTACATTTTTCTGGAAGAAGAATTGTTGCCTGGTTCCGATGCCAAATTCTTTGCTTTGTCCTGAAATTTCAAAGCGTTGGCCAGTTTTCGAGTTTATAATCCTTCCTGGCGTCCGACCAACATTTTATTAAAGTGAAAAACAAGAAATGTGAATGAACATTTTTTTTTATTGTTTTTGCAATGTAACTTCTAATCTCTTCGGGTTACAGGACCATTCCTCATTCATAAATGGATCACAAACCCATAAGGGGAGGAATAAGAATGGAAAGTCGATGCAACTGGTTGGAGGACTGGAGCCATGTTTGGCCTCTCAGTTCAAGAGCACCAACAGACATTGTTGAGGACCAAGTTGCTTTACAACTCTTGGAAAGGTTATGTCTACTGTATTTTTTTATGCATCATAAAATCTGGGTGGTACAGGAACAATTTAAAAAAAAAATTACAAATATATTTTTATAGGAAGTGTCTAAACTTTAACCTTCCATCTGTGTTTGTATGAACCTCATTTTTTTTAACCCCAACATATTCCAAAATCCTAGTACAAAAAAGTAAAAAAAAAAAAAATGAAAAATAACAAGCAGTGAACACAAAGAGAGATAACTCACAGCTCATTTGAATTCTTCTACAGCTGAAATGAATATTTAACCAACCGTGTCGTCTCTAAGTATTGCCTGCAGTGAATCCTGACCGGTTTCTTGTGCCTCTGTATCCCAGCTTTATCCTCGCCTGCTAGAAACTCAAAGGAACTTTTTTGTTTACTAAAAAGCCAACTAAACTTATTGCTTCCCTCTGTTCCCACTGACACATCATGATAAAAGCTCGTAATAAAATGTAATTGCTTCTGTTTAATAAAGACTCTTAATTGATGCCTTATGATAAAGCGGGGAAGGTACTTTTTGCCATATCGCGCAGAATTTCTGGAGATCTAATTAAGGGAAAATAGGAAGAGTAGAGGGATGGTGGACAAAACATTATCAATAATAACAGTTAACTGTAATTCAATCATTGAAACCAATATATCAAACTTTTTTAATATTTAGGTCCATATGGATGATTGATTATAATTTGGAACCTTTACGGATGAAAACATATCCAGAAACGCAAGACCATTGGTATATTCTTGCCTACCACTCAATGTGGGAAACACTATGGCAGATTTTCCCTTTAAAACAATACAATTAAAGCAGCCTCCAATTCCCCACTGGTATTTTGCACCTGCTGCCCTGTCTGCGTGAGGTCAATGCAAGGGTGGACACTGTGAAAGTTTGATCCCGTAAAATAATCTGAATAGGGCAACCTCAGGCTGGATATTTTATTGAAGCCATTCCCAAGATATGCATGTCTTTGGTCAACAGGGCAGTGTAGGATAAGTTGAATCGAAGGACAGCCCAAGAGCTATCCAAGCCTGGAAAATGGGTTAAGGGTAGAGTTGAGCGAACCCGAACTTTAAGGTTTTCGGCACCCGGACCCGAACATTTACGTAAAAGTTCGGGTTCGGTGTTTGGCGATTTTTATGGCGCTTTTTGAAAGGCTGCAAAGCAGCCAATCAACAAGCGTCTTACTACTTTCCCCAAAAGGCCATCACAGCCATGCCTACTAATGGCATGGCTGTGATTGGCCAACTGCAGCATGTGACCCAGCCTCTATTTAAGTTGGAGTCACGTAGCGCCGCCCGTCACTCTGCTCGGATTAGTGTAGGGAGAGGCTGCAGCTGCTGTGAGGGAGAGATCAGGGAGAAATCTTATCAAGAACTGGTTTATGTACTCAGCGATCTACATCAAATGTGTTTTGTGGGTGCAGTGCACAATTTTTTTAAGCCTGCCCTGAGCCTATTACTGCTGAAAACTAACTTTTTTTTCTTCAGTTAGTCAATCCAATACATAATCGGCAGCCATTTTATGCAACGATAGTGCACCAGCACAGGCTATCTGCAAGTCCAGAAATACAGCTTTGGCATACTGGGGTGAAAAAACCCTCTGATATACTGCACATCTGTGATTACACGTGCATAAGTGACTGTCACATTTAGGACAGAAATACAGCTTTTTGGTTACTGGGGTTATAAAAACCCTCTGATATACTGCACATCTAGGATTAGACGTGCATAAGTGACTGTCACATTTAGGCCAGAAATACGGCTTTTTGGTTACTGGGGTAAAAAAGGCTCTGATATACTGCACATCTGGGATAAGACGTGCATAAGTGACTGTCACATTTAGGACAGAAATACGGCTTTTTGGTTACTGGTGTGAAAAAAACCTCTGATATACTGCACATCTAGGATTAGATGTGCATAAGTGACTGTCACATTTAGGCCACAAATACCGCTGTCATATAGAGTTTAAAAAAAAAATTTGAGTGCAAGACCCTACATCAGGGTTTATATTGGCGGTTAATTATTTTTAACAGACTTAACCACTTTTTACTTTGCTTGGTGAACGCTAACTATGAGGCAAACATCTAAAAAGGGACGTGGTCATGGTCGTGGTGTTGGTGTTGGTGGAGCCTCTGGTGCAGGGAGAGGACATGGCCGTTCTGCCACAGCTACACGTTCTACTGAACCTACTACCTCAGGTCCCAGTAGCCGCCAGAATCTACAGCGATATTTGGTCAGGCCTAATGCCGTTCTAAGGATGGTAAGGCCTGAGCAAGTACAGGCGCTAGTCAATTGGGTGGCCGACAGTGCATCCAGCACGTTCACATTATCTCCCACCCAGTCTTCTGCAGAAAGCGCACAGATGGCGCCTGAAACCCAAGCCCATCAGTCTGTCACATCACCCCCATGCATATCAGGGAGACTGTCTGAGCCTCAAGTTATGCAGCAGTCTCTTATGCTGTTTGAAGACTCTGCTGGCAGGGTTTCCCAAGGGCATCCACCTAGCCCTTCCCCAGGGGTGGAAGACATAGAATGCACTGACGCACAACCACTTATGTTTCCTGATGAGGACATGGGAATACCACCTCAGCACGTCTCTGATGATGACGAAACAGAGGTGCCAACTGCTGCGTCTTTCTGCAGTGTGCAGACCGAAAAGGAGGTCAGGGAGGAAGACTGGGTGGAAGACGATGCAGGGGACGATGAGGTCCTAGACCCCACATGGAATGAAGGTCGTGCCACTGACTTTCAGAGTTCGGAGGAAGAGGCATTGGTGAGACCGAGCCAACAGCGTAGCAAAAGCGGGAGCAGGGTGCAAAAGCAGAGCAGCCGTCGCCAAAACAGTTCACCTGCTACTGGCCACCGTCACCAGGGACCGAGCACACCAAAGGCTGCTTCAAAGAGTTTTCTGGCATGGCACTTCTTCACACAATGTGCTGACGACAAGACCCGAGTGGTTTGCACGCTGTGCCATCAGAGCCTGAAGTGAGGCATTAACGTTCAACTTCTGACCCTTAGCACAACCTGCATGACCAGGCATCTACATGCGAGACACGGGCTGCAGTGGAGTAAGGCTAGTTTCACACTTGCGGCAGGACGGATCCGACATGCTGTTCACCATGTCGGATCCGTCCTGCGGCTATTTCGCCGTGCCCCCGGGCCGCCGCTCCGTCCCCATTGACTATAATGGGGACGGGGGCGGAGCTCCGGCGCAGCACGGCGGTGCACGGTGAAAGCCGCCGGACTAAAATGACTGCATGTCAGGTCCTGCGGCGAAATAGCCGCAGGACGGATCCGACATGGTGAACAGCATGTCGGATCCGTCCTGCCGCAAGTGTGAAAGTACCCTAAGCCCCTTCAAAACCAAGAAAGGACTCAGGCCCCTCCTGCCCCCTCTTCTGCTGCTGCCGCCGCCTCGGCCTCTTCCTCCGCCTCTGGAGGAACGTTGGCACCTGCCGCCCAGCAAACAGAGGATGTGCCACCAACACTACCACCTCCGTCACCAAGCATCTTCACCATGTCACGCGTTCAGCTCTCCATCTCACAAACCTTTGAGAGAAAGCGTAAATTCCCACCTAGCCACCCTCGATCCCTGGCCCTGAATGCCAGCAGTTCTAAACTACTGGCCTTTGAAATGCTGTCATTCAGGCTGGTGGAGACGGACAGCTTCAAACAGCTCATGTCGCTTGCTGTCCCACAGTACGTCGTTCCCAGCCGCCACTACTTCTCCAGGAGAGCCGTGCCCTCCCTGCACAACCAAGTGTGCACTGCGCAACATTATCTGTGGCAAGGTCCACCTAACCACAGATACGTGGACCAGTAAGCACGGCCAGGGACGCTATATCTCCCTAACTGCACACTGGGTAAATGTAGTGGCGGCTGGGCCCCAGGCGGAGAGCTGTTTGGCGCACGTCCTTCCGCCGCCAAGGATCGCAGGGCAACATTCTTTGCCTCCTGTCTCCTCCTCCTCCTACTCAGCTTCCTCCTCCTCTTCTTCCACCTGCTCATCCAGTCAGCCACACACCTTCATCACCAACTTCAGCACAGCCCGGGGTAAACGTCAGCAGGCCGTTCTGAAACTGATGTGTTTGGGGGACAGGCCCCACACCGCGCAGGAGTTGTGGCGGGGTATTGAACAACAGACCGACGAGTGGTTGCTGCCGGTGAGCCTCAAGCCCGGCCTGGTGGTGTGCGATAATGGGCGAAATCTCGTTGCAGCTCTGGGACTAGCCGGTTTGACGCACATCCCTTGCCTGGCGCATGTGCTGAATTTGGTGGTGCAGAAATTCATTCACAACTACCCCGACATGTCAGAGCTGCTGCATAAAGTGCGGGCCGTCTGTGCGCGCTTCCGGCGTTCTCATCCTGCCGCCGCTGGGCTGTCTGCTCTACAGCGTAACTTCGGCCTTCCCGCTCACCGCCTCATATGCGACGTGCCCACCAAGTGGAACTCCACCTTGCACATGCTGGACAGACTGTGCGAGCAGCAGCAGGCCATAGTGGAGTTTCAGCTGCAGCACGCACGGGTCAGTCGCACTGCGGAACAGCACCACTTCACCACCAATGACTGGGCCTCCATGCAAGACCTGTGTGCCCTGTTGCGCTGTTTCGAGTACTCCACTAACATGGCCAGTGGCAATGACGCCGTTATCAGCGTTACAATACCACTTCTATGTCTCCTTGAGAAAACACTTAGGGCGATGATGGAAGAGGATGTGGCCCAGGACGAGTAGGAGGAAGAGAGGTCATCTCTAACACTTTCAGGCCAGTCTTTTAGAAGTGGCTCAGAGGGAGGTTTTTTGCAACAGCAGAGGCCAGGTACAAATTTGGCCAGCCAGGGCCCAATACTGGAGGAGGAGGATGAGGAGGAGGAGGAGGATGGGGATGAAGCATGTTCACAGCGGGGTGGCATCCAATTCAGCTCGGGCCGATCACTGGTGCGTGGCTGGGGGGATACGGAGGACGCAGACGATACGCCTCCCACACAGGACAGCTTGTCCTTACCTCTGGGCAGCCTGGCACACATGAGCGACTACATGCTGCAGTGCCTGCACAACGACAGCAGAGTTGCCCACATTTTAACGTGTGCTGGCTACTGGGTGGCAACCCTGCTGGATCCCCGTTACAAAGACAATGTGCCGTCCTTAAATCCCTCACTGGAGCGTGATCGGAAGATGTGCGACTGCAGGCACAGGCTGGTAGACGCGCTCCTGAGAGCATTCCCGACTGATGCCGGGGGACAAGTGGAAGCACAAGGCGAAGGCAGGGGAGGAGGAAGAGGTCGCCAACGCAGCTGTGTCAGCGCCAGCACCTCAGAAGGCAGGGTTAGCATGGCCGACATGTGGAAAAGCTTTGTCACCTCGCCGCAACAACCGGCCCCAACTGCTGATATGGAGCTTGTTAGCAAGAGGCAGCATTTGAACAACATGGTGGAGCAGTACCTGTGCACACGACTACACGTACTGACTGATGGTTCTGCCCCATTCAACTTCTTGGTCTCCAAATTGTCCACATGGCCAGAGCTTGCCCTGTATGCCTTGGAGGTGCTGGCCTGCCCTGCAGCCATTGTACTCTCTGAACGTGTATTTAGCACGGCAGGAGGCGTCATCACAGACAGACACAGCCGCCTGTCCACAGCCAACGTGGACAAGCTCATGTTCATTAAAATGAACCAGGCCTGGATCCCACAAGACTTGTCTGTACCTTGTGTAGAATAGACATGTATACCACCATCAAACATACATTCTTGTACTCAAGTCAAGTGCAATGATTCTTTGTTTTCTTTTTTTTTATTTGTCCCAATATTTTGGGGGCTACCTACCCCAATAAAAAAGAAAAAAAAACATTGTTGGCTACCTCCTCCTCCTCCATTGCTGCCTCCACCTACAACACCACATTCACCGCCTCCTCAACCTCCGACTCCATATCCACCTCCTTCTCTGAGTTGCAGGTCAATAATTTGTAATTTTTAATTATTTTATTTGATTTTAAGTTATTTCCCTATCCACATTTGTTTGCAGAGCAGTTGCCATGCTCTTAAGCACATTTTACTGCCTTTTACATCCCTCTAGCCTTTTCAAGGACTATTTTAAAGCCTTTTTTAATTTATAAAAGTGCCAATTTTAGTGCCCTAAATTAAAAAAATTCTTATTTTCAATTGTCGGGTGACATTTTACCATTTTTGGCGTATACAAACCCCTGCTGTGCCTGGGTGACAGGGACCTAAATCTCTCAAAATCCTCTGTTCTATTGCTGGGTGACATGAACCCCCTTTTGCCGTGAATGAACCCCTGCTCTGCATTGCTGACAGGAACTAAATTTAGTGAAAACATCTGTTACTGATCGGAAGATGCGCGACTACAAGCGCACGCTGCTGATGGCATTCCCACCTGACAGCGGGGGCACAGTGGAAGCACAAGGCGAAGGCAGAGGAGGAGGAAGAGGTCGCCAACGCAGCTGGGGCACCGCCAGCACCTGAGAAGGCAGGGTTAGCATGGGCAAAATGTGGAAAAGCTTTGTCAGCCTTGGAGGCGCTGACCTGCCCTGCAGCCAGTGTATAGTGTGAACGTGTGTTTAGCACGGCAGAGAGCATTATCACAGGCCGCAGCCAATGTGGACAAGCTCACGTTTATTATAATGAACCAGGCCTGGATCCCACAGGACTTGTCCGTACCTTGTGCAGAATAGACATTTATACCAGCCTCAACCATTCATTCTTGTACTCAAGTGCATTTATTCTTTGTTTTATTTTGTTATACGTCCCAATATTTTGGGGGATACCCCAATTAAAAAATAAAAAATAACACAAATCAGTGTTGGTTAGTTACCTATTCCGCCGTCACCGCCGCTTCCACCTACACCGCCACGTCAACCTACACCGCCACATCCACCCATCCACCGCCTCCTCAACCTCCTACTCCTAGATCCAGATTTTTATTTTTTATTTTTCTGTATTTTATGTTATTTTAAGTCATTTCCCTTTCCACATTTGTTTGCAGAACAGTTGTCATGCTCTTAAGCACATTTTGATGCCTTTTGCAGCCCTCTAGCCCTCTAGACTATTTTAGAGCCATTTTAGTGCCCAAAAGTTTGGGTCCCCATTGACTTCAATGGGCTTCGGGTTCGGGGTCAAGTTCGGGTCAAGTTCGGGTCCCAAACCCGAACTTTTTTTTCAAATTCGGCCGAACCTGCCGAACCCGAACATCCAGGTGTCCTCTCAACTCTAGTTAAGGGTAACAGGAATTCCTGTTGCAGGTGGATAGGTTGTGTAGGAACGTGATGGTGTCAAGCAGCACCTGAAAGATCCAGATTTTTCTCTTTACTATGGGACCATCACATCCTCTGTGTTTGGAACTGGAGAAAATCCCTCACATTTAGGACAAAATCAAGAGTTTCGATCCAACACCATAGCTTACCTCAACCAAACACTGATTCTTTTGTTGCCTTCCAGAGAAACTTGAAGAAGTCCTCTCCTGCCTCCTGGACCCCATACAATGATTTATTCGGCAGCTATAACCTATTCTGCACCCCTTCTGTGATCATTGGGCCCTTCATAGAGGATATTCCTTCACTCAATAGCAAAGGGAATAGGACCAACCAGGTCCAGGTCTCCTCTCTCTGAGGGCCCCATAGCAGCCAAATGGTCTACATTTTTAACATGCACTTTACTTAAATGGTGGCCAAACACCTTATATCTGTCTAGGCTAGGTGACTATCCGATGTGACTCTCCTCCGGCAGATGGGGAAAGAATTGCTATTGACTAACCCATTAAATCCTGGGAAAAAAGGTTTCTGTGGACTACTCACTTACAGATGGGAGTTGTATCAGTAATTTCAACTCCAGTTATGGGACCACATCAGCACCCACAGTTCATTGGTAGTCAGTGGTAATGAAACAGTGACCTGGTGGTTCACTGTAAAAAGGGTTTAATGGTAACATGTGATTCCCTAAGGCTGTATATGGAGTAAGGGGATAATTTACCAGCCCTAGATTCAGTTTCTAGATGCGGGCTGGTCCCACCATTCTGATCTAGGGGATGTGTGTAGTCTGGGAGTAGTAGCCGGTGAGAGAGGAGATAAAAAGAAACGAGCTGAGAGGCAACAGCAATTTTGAGCAAAATTCCCCAGCAAACTGGATGAAAGAGACAAAAACAAGGGCCAGCCTCTGAAGGAGAGAAGCGCTGAACCAATCAGACGGTGTAGTGACCATTACAGGGAAGAGTGCTTGGAACCCAAAGCCAGTGAAGGTAACGCATGTACCTTGGCTGTAGTCTTCATTTTGGTTGGGGATAGAAGTTTCAGGCGGCCTACTAACCCAGAGATACAGATGGGTATTGTAGAAATACAGACTGAAAGAGAGAGAGAAATTGCAGGGGACCTCAAACCAAAGGGGAATAAAGGGGATGCTCCTCCCTTTACTGCATGGCCTGCGGAGTGCCAGAGTGAGGCTCTCCACCATGAGCCTACCACCACCATCACTCTTGTCCTCTCCCCTCCCAGACTTGCTGCAATGACTTCTTTAGACGGGTTTGGAATGAGTTGTGCAGATGGAGAGGAGGAGAAGTAGTAGATCAGGCTGCTTGCATGAGGAGGGGTTTAGGAGGTCCAACACAACTCCAGAGCACAACACCATCATTTCCCGGAAAGCCTCTTTGCAGGGGTTTTCCAGATGTTTAACATTGATTACCTATCCTTAGGATAGATCATCAATATCTGATTGGTGAGGGTCAGACCCTAGGCCAGTGACTTCACCTTCATCATTCACGTGGGCTAGGCGCCAAGCACAGCTGCTATCCAATGGATGGTGCTGTCCTTGGTAAGCTGCAAGTTGTTGGGCGTGGATGATCAGGCCTGATGGGTAGGTCATCAATATTAAATCTGGCAAACTCCTTTAAGCTACACCACCACTGTTATCTCCTGTTACCTACATATATTTAATGACATTTTTATTGGTTTCTTTTCATTGTTGTGGTGGAGTATCGGCCTGCCTCGTTTTAATTCATTTTGTTATTTTTCGTGAAAGAAAGGAAACATACAAAACACTTCATCCAAAAACATGCCATAATTACTTTCTTCTGAAAGATAACAACAAACTAAAGTACAAAACCTGATTACAATAAATTATGCATTGTTATGGCCTCAGACACGCGGCATCGCTAACAAGAAGGAACGTTCTGGATGCCGCTTTAATCACTTTTCAAAGCAGAGAGTGTCATGCAGCAGCATCCTGGTTTTTTCTATGTTGGAGTCATGACATCGGGGATTTTACCAACTTCATTTGAATCTATTTTGCTTTTTGTTTATTTCTGTGTTTATAAGTTTACATTACATTCTTTTTTTATTCTGTTGTGGGTCTTGTCTGCGGGTTACATGCTACTTAGTGATGAGCGACTCGATTCTAGCAATTTAGAATTTGTTCCGAATTTTTTTAAAAATTCTGACAAAACCAAAATTTTGATTTGTTTCAGGCAAATGAGAGTGAGAGAGAGAGAGATAAAATTCCACTGGAAAAAAGACTTGCAAGACAGTTCTCCTTCCAAGAGTAAAAGAAAATTAAGTGCTCCCTCATAACACTTCTCTGAATAAAACATACAAGTCAGGTCTCCTTCGAAAAGAAAAAGAAAACTGAGCGTCTCAAGAGAAACATGGCCTGGTTAGCTGAGAGGCCTTTGTTGGGTTCTCAGGAGGTGCTCTTTCTCATTAGGGAGACCACCTTGTATGCATAAGGGGTATTGTAGTGCAGCCAATGCTGCTCTACATTTCTGGGAAAAATATATGCAAATTAGCATATCTTACTTCGGCTGGCATCAGAGAGGCTTAGTGTTCTCTTTTTTTTTGGAAGGACCCAAAGGTATGCAAATTAGCTTTCCTTCCAAAAAGGAAATGCCTTACTTATTAAAGGAAACCAATGGTCAGGGTGCTGGGCATGGTGCAAAAGTAAGAAAAAACAACTCACTGGTCATAAGTGCTCCAGTTCTAGCATCAAACACCCTTCTCCACAGCTTCTAGTCCCTGCTGGACCAAAAGTGTGACTTTCCATCTACATGTGATTCACTACTGTTGGCCAATCAATGCATCACAGCTCAGTGGTGACCAATTCCTTTGCAGATCACCACTAAGGTTATTAATTGGCTGGCATCAGTGACACATCACACTTTCGGTTCAGTGGGGACCAGAAGGGAACTTGCTTTAATTTTGCACCTTGCACAGCCTCCTGACCTGTTCCTAGTCTTGGAGAACCCCTGTGATTGCGTAATACATCTTTATAGGGATCAAAGTTCAGTTTTCTCCAAATCTCCTGCATAGACATAGAATTACCATAATTGACAAAATTCTGCCTGCAGCCACCTCTAGGGGGAGCACAGGAGCTAACTGTATACATTGAATTTGCACTAGTCGCAAGCTGCTAAGCTCCCTCTAGTGGTGCCTGCAGTCAGTGGTGGCCACGTGATGCCTCTGCGAGGCGCTGTGTTCTTCCAAGAAGCAATTCTTCTATGTGATACAGTACATCCATGGAAGATGCCACCGTTTATCTTCTGATAAACTTCTGGAGGAACTATATAACTCATAGATTTCTAGAACGCAATCCAGCTGCATACATGAGCTCTTACGTGGACAGGCCCGTGACCTTCAGAGGTTTGTGATGAATGCCACAGAACTCGGGTCAATTAGCTTACCGCTTCACAAAACGGATTCATTTCAGTTTTTTTGGTTGGTTTCACATGTAATGAGTTAAGCTGAACGGTTTAGTTTCTGGCGTGAAAACACTAATTTCAGTCAATTTACATTCTGAATGATAACATTTTAAGTACACAATTAAAAATGAAGTGTCCTTTCTTCTCACTCACAGAAGACACGAGTAAATAAAATCACGAAGAAGACAACTGGAAACGCTTTAAAAATAGGGTAAGAATTTCAGCTGCTGCCTAAAATTACCATGTTCAAGGTGGCGCCAATTTTATTACGTATCGGTATGATATAAGTCTTTAACCCCTTAGTGACAAACTTAGTGACAAGCCTCTTTTGGGCCTTAGTGGCCAAGCAATTTTTTTTTTTTACGTCATTTTTCAAAACCTATAACTTTTTGATTTTTCCGTTGATGTAGCCGTATGAGGGCTTGTTTTTTATGGGACAAGTTGTAGTTTTTATGCCACCATTTCTGGGTACACATAACTTACTGATTAACTTTTATTAACTCTTTTTGGGGGGAGGATGGGAAAATAAAGCAATACTGCTTCTGGCGACATTCATCTTTCATCTTTTCATAGATAACATGATAACTTTATTCTCTGGGTCAGTATGTTTACAGAGATTCCAAACATATATATATATTTATGTTTTAATACTTTTGTACAATAGAACTCTTTAAAAAAAGTTTTTTTATTGGTACCTTTTTTTTTTTAAGGTGTTCGCCATTCAGGATAAATTACATGATAATTGGGTAGTACAGGTCGTTATGGACCCGGTGATACTAAATATGTTGTGGGGATTTTTTTCTGGCTATTTTTCAAAATTCATTGAAAACCTTTTTTTCCAATGAAAAAAAGTGTATTTTATTATCTTGGAGATTTCTGTTATTTAATAAAACTTAAACTTTTTTAACAATTTACTATTCCCACAAGAGCACTTTAACAGGAGATGTTTTGATTGCTTCTATAATACATTATACTGCTTATGCAATACAGTGTATTATACTGTCAGTATTAGAGCTCATGCACACGAACGTATCTTCTTTCCGCGTCCGTTCCGGGTTTTTTTCGGACCGTATGTGGAACCAGTCACTCCAATGGGTTTGCAAAAAAACGGAAGGTATTCCGTGTGCATTTACGTTTCCGTATGTCTGTATTTACGTTCTGCAAAAAAATAGAACATGTCCTATTATTGTCCGCATTATGGACAAGGATAGGACTGTTCTATGAAGGACCAGCTGTTTCGTTCCGCAAAATACGGAATGCACAAGGATGTCATCCAGATTTTTTGCGGACCGCAAAATACATATGAACGTGTGCATGAGCCCTTATACTGACAGTCAGAGAGGCGCAGCCTGAGCCATACAATGCAGGCAGGCATGGGGCCTTCATTAGGCACCAGGCTGCATTGGTACCATACAATCTCATTCATGGGGTGACTATGGGAGACAGAAGGAGTTCACTCCCTCTAAACCACTCAGATGCCAGAGTCACTATAGACCGCAACATCAAAGAGGTTAAAAGGCCTGAATCTGCATGTCTGAAGATCTGGGCCATCAGAGCAGAAGGCCAGCTCTACTCTTGCTGCGTGGGAGACCAATGCAGTGCTTAGTTTAGGCCATCATAAAAAGACAGTGGCCTAGTCTAACACCCCTAAGGTGATAAAAGAGAACTTACCCCAAAAATTGCAAAAATTAAAATAAAGCCTTTTTTAGTCATCATCTTGTCTTCCACCATTCCTGAGTTATCTTGGCTTACAGATGCTTAGTGGCAACCTTGTTCTGCGCACTGAGGGGTGTGGCCAGCACTGGAAAGCTGAGGTGCACCGAGGGGTTAAGCCATGCCCCTCTGTGCACTGAAGCCCTGATTTGCATAACAAATAAAATAAAAGTATTTTTGTCTCAGGAATGCCTCAACTGCTTTTCACAAGACAGGTATCATTTTAATCAGCAGGATCGACCCTAACAGGCAGTCTGTCTGCTATAATAGGATTGATCCTGCTGATAGGTGCTCTTTAAAGCCATTTTCTGGTTGGTTCATACGCCATAGCCACCCTAATTGTTACACTTCTACAGATTTTCTCCCGACTTGCAATTACATTTTTTTACAATATTTTCAGAGAGCCCGCGCATTTCATGGCACAGTTCTGAGAGATTCTAATTGTAGGAGATGCACAGGCTCTCGTAGGGCGCTCTTAGCACATTAGCTCATGACAACAGATGAAAACTATAGTTGAACAAATCCTAGTTAATATTGGTCAGTTTGTGTCTGATACCTAATTGAGAGCTTATATTTTTTTTTACACCACAATCCCCTGGGCGCTGTTTCATCTTCAAAGCCTGAGCCAAGGAAATTCATGTCTTCGAGTTGTCTGCGGGCTGTTTTTTTTTTTTTTTTTCTTTTTTTTCCTCCAGTTTTCCATCTTGGCTCATTTGAACAATCCTATTAATCCCCAGTCAAGTGCATGCATGCAAAGACTTGATGAAAGAAAGCAAATGTGTGTAATAAAGAATAGTAGCTGGCCATGTTAATGCAGCTCTGCCGGGCTGAATTTCTAGCGAGTTTCCTTAGCAGGTTGAATTTTTAAGACATCCTCAACACCCCCACCACTCCTCAGTTCTCAGTATCAACTATGGTGGTATCAGTCAAGCATGGATGTCAGTCACTCGACTTATGTTGTCTTAAGGTGTCAGTCAAGAGGCAATGCTCTTATTGACTTGTAGACAAGACTTCTTCCACTGTTGGCATTCGGAACAGACACTCATTACAACTCTTGCTTAATGGTCTTCTTGTTATATATCCTTTAATGGCTTCATGTCAATGAAGAAATTACCCCGAGGTCTCAATATTAAACTTTGAAGAAGTCAACAGTCAACAAGGTCTTTTTTGTTCTGAATTGACTTGTACAAACAGATTTAGCGTATACTTCATCTGGTCTGACCGCCACCTTGTCAAGACCGGGAGGATCATCGTCAACCTTTATAATTGTAGCACGAAGGATTAGGCGTGAAATCTAAGGATTTCACATGATTCATTGTCCTGTTAGCTTTGTTCTGGTTATTTCTTAAGGAATAAAACCTCGGGGCTTAGGGCTTGGTCAATGTTTTCATTCCATGTCAAGTTATATACCATTGTAACCGGGCTCATTTATGTCCCAACCGGCTTGTAGTAATTGGACGGAAATATCTGCTCTGGTTAAGGAAATTTTTTATGATGACCTGAGTCAACCACCTGGTCTTCTCCAGATACAACCTTCACTTTGGTCTCCATGAAAATATTGCTCTAGTGCCTGTGATAATTTGAATATACAAATTTAGCAGAGTTGAAGAGTTGTGAGAACTTGTGTAGATGGTATCATAATAAGTTATATTATGGTTCAACTTAGACATTGTCAAATGTACTTGAAGACACTTACAAACAGTGGCATCGCTATGAGAGGTGCAGTCTCTTGTGTCTGAGGAGTCCCAAAGACACCATGGCCAAACAAGAAGACATCAGAACAATATATGGCAAATGCCTGTTGGGGTAATCAGATATTATTGGTAGTATCCATGAGCTAGGACCCTCATCAATTGCTAGAATGAAGGGACCCATGCACATCAATGTCCTCATACTAGTAAGATGTGGATATCGATATGGATGGTGGGTTTGATTCCTATAATTTCCTTAGGTCGGCCGGCAGAAGACAAAATAGAAAGAGTTACCAAAAGTTACCCAATTGCCAGATTCTGTTCAGCCATGACAGGCTTCTTGTCCATGCTATTCCTTATCCCATTTCAAGGCGACCCTGAAGTTATCCGTCTTGGGCTTCTATTGGAGGAAGAGTGGATGCATCAAATGAGGGTATTCCTGAGGGAATCACTATTCTGAGTACAGCAGGGCTGCATTTACATGCTAGTGTAATCACTTGCATCCATCCAGATTGTTTATGGCCAGAAGATCCCTACTTACAAAATTATGATTTTTGGAGATGGTTTAAAGATATGATCACCCGATGGATGAACACGCATTTTATCATTCATCAGGTGATTCTCGGGAAAATTTACGCAAGGCAATTATGGGGAATGTACATTCTTAGGAATGCTCATGTTCAATTATTGCCTTGATCTTTACTGGTGGAGCAAAAAGGTGAAGAGAGAATCACAATGGAGGCAAAGGTCAATACTGGGCAACA
This sequence comes from Bufo bufo, assembly GCF_905171765.1. NCBI lineage: Eukaryota > Metazoa > Chordata > Amphibia > Anura > Bufonidae > Bufo > Bufo bufo. The sequence continues at coordinate 9,110,413 of NC_053399.1, read as the reverse complement.
GAGAGAAGCAAAATCTAAGCTAGGGAAGATCAAAAACTGGTGGCAGAGCAGAATCAAGACCAAGAGGAATCTACAAGTAACAGACCGGTAAGCAAATAGGAAGCCAGACAGTCTGAGATCAATATCAATTCAGATAAGGAAGGGTTAACAACCGGGAAAGCATTTAACAATGACGTCGCACCAGACGGGAGGACACAGTAACTGTCACAGGTAATAGGGCAAACCGGGTTCAAATAGAGCCCTGGATGCTCGGATTGGGCCTAGCAGACTCCTGATTTGTCCGCTGACCGAGCCTCCTGATTGGTAAAACAGTTGAGTCCTAAGATTGGTCTGAGAGGTCTCATATGGCCACCCATCATCCCCACCAGAATGGATTCTTTATTAGAATTCTTACCGGCTACACAACCCCTTTAACTAACTTTTTTGGCAGTTTGGCTCTTATGTCTTTAAGGACGGGTTTTGGCAAATTCCGTTATAGTGTTCCGTTATAACAGGGTTATAATGGAATATAACAGAATTTTAGGACAGAATGCAAAATGGAACCCTTTAAGAGGAAATCAGTTTTGCTCCATCCTAATACATTTCTATGGGCACAAATAACGGTTCCGGAAATGGCTCAGGCTGAGTTCACATCATCGTTTAGCCAACTGATACCAAATGATGCAACATTTTCTGTATTTTTTTTTTTCTTCTCTTCTTCTGAAGAACGAAAAACTAAACGGTGATGTGAACTCAGCCTTATAGAGCAGGAGGAGCTGAGCAGATTGATATACAGATCTGAAAAGAATCAGCATAAGGCTGCGTTCACATCAGCGTTCAGCCTTTCTGTTCTTCTGCTGCATCCTGCATGCACGACTTTTGTCTCCACTTCAAAAATCTTCCTCTGAGCAGAAACCTAACAGACCCCACTATAGTCTATGGGGTCTGCAGGGTCCGTTCGGCTCAGTTATGTGGCAAATCCATCCTTTCTGTTCTTCTGCTCCTAAAATGGAGCAGAACGGAAAGGCTGAATGCTGATGTGAGCTCAGCCTAACTTGTATTTTATTCATTTAAATCCCTGCTTTTTCTAAGTTGAGGAGTCCAGTGGGCGGTCCTATCAGTGATTGACATTTGACAGCTATCTCAGTCACAGAGGGAAGGCTGTCAATCACTGCTAGGACCGCCTACTGGACTCCTCAGTCTAGAAAGAGCAAAGAATACAAGTTACATTCTATCTTTTCCCATAAAACTATATATCAATATGCTCTGCTCCTCCTGCGCTATAAAATGCTGCCCCTAGACTGGACTGCATGCACAATGCGACAGGTTCACTATAAAGGGGTATTCCCATCTAGATATTTAAGACGTATGGATAGGATAAGCAGGACCTCCTATCTGAAGAACAGGGTGAATGAAGAGCATGCTGCGCACGCGCCCCCGTCCCTTCATTTGCCACTCAGATATTTTTGAAAGTCCCATTGGAGTGAAAGGAGAGAACACCACACATGCACAGCCAACCTTCCCTTTCACCGCTCTGGTAGTTCCATTACATACTCAAGCCAAGTCCCATAGCAGTGGATGGAGAACGCTGCTCATGCGCACCCCATTCTTTAGATAGGAGTGGGTCCCAGAGGAGGGACTCACCTATCGTGCATTTATGGCATATACTTTTGATATGCTATAAATGTCCAGACCTATTCTCATCAATACCTGATCGGTGGAGGTCCAGCACCCGGCACTCCAATCCATCAGTTGTTTGAAGAGCACCATGGCCTCCTTGCAGCGCCATATATTTAATAGTGGTTGTGTTTGGTATTGCAGCTCAGCCTCCATACACTTGAATGGGACCAGGCTGCGCCTAGACCAAGTGACCGATGAACGTGACGTCAGTGGCCTAGCAAGCGGAGCACTGTGGCCTCTTCATACAGATAATCAGCAGGGTGCTGGGAGTTGAACCCCCATCAGGTATTGAAGACCTATCTTGACGATAGGTCATCATTATTAAGCATCTTCTCTTGGTCTGCTAGATGTTCTCCAGGTGTCCACGCTTGGGTAGAAAATGAGGTCAGCCATGGAAACTGAGAACATTCATGTCAACAGGAGAATTGACATTGAAAAATGCAGTTCACCCAATACGTGTGTAGGTGGTCAATCATGGAGACACCAAGGTGGAGACCATGTTTCTCTAACATCCCATTGGCTGTCTGCTTTTTGCTAATCCTGCTTCATCGCTCAAGGTCACCACAATGTGGTCGGCCATAGAGTCCCTGTATTTTATAGATACTATGTTATCTTTATCATATAGATATGTGTTTCTTCTTTTGCTTTTATTTCTACAAACTACTGGATAAATACGTTCTTCATATCTTCAGCCGGAGTACATTCACTAGGACTGGGATACGTGTATTATCCATGAAGCGTGTACAGGTCTTTGAACCTCAGGATTTCGAGGAAATACCTTGGGAGCAACTCTTTTCCTCTAGTTGCTATTATTTATCTTATTTGTTGTCCGCCTTTCATTTTTCTCACCTTTTATGTTTCGCTTCCTCCGTCTCGCTGCCCTTTATTGACATAATCTTGTCCATGTTGTCTAATTTCACTCCTGTGTTCCCTAATTGACTACTTTATAGTCTCGCTTCCTTTTTTCTGTCCTTTTGTGTCTGCAGAACTTCAGTCTCAATTAATAGATTTTTGCTTCTACCGTAAATATTTGTTATTGTTATTTTGATCAATTTATTACACTTGTAAATATTACAATTTATGCATGTATTCCTTTTTAATTAAAAAATATTTTTTATTTATTTATGTTTTGCTGTCTTCATTTCATCCATTTTCTATGTTCACCAATTTATCATTTATTATTATTATTATTATTATTTGAAGGCAAAATTCGGGTGCGAAAAACAAACTTTTATTTATAACTATGAAATAATTATATAATTACAAAAGAATATTGATTTTGAATACATACACCTCAATTATATATATATATATATATACAGTATATGATTAATATAACTGTGGTTCTAATACTTTGGTTATCTTTAGGTGGGAGTTAAAGGGGTTAGGGTAGGTTCGCTTTAGCGTTCCTAACGCCTCTTGCACACGAACAATATGGATTAGGTCCGGATGCGTTCAGGGAAACTCGCACCGTTTCGCAAGCAAGTTCAGTCAGTTTTGTCTGCGATTGTGCGTGGGTGCATAAAAAAATGCAGGTTTACCAACAACATCTCTTAGCAACCATCAGCAAAAAACGCATCGCATCCGCACTTGCTTGCGGATGCGATGCGTTTTTCACGCAGCCCCATTAACTTCTATGGGGCCAGGGCTGTGTGAAAAACACAGAATATAGAACAGGCTGCGATTTTCACGCAACGCACAAGTGATGCGTGAAAAACAACGCTCATGTACACAGACCCATTGAAATGAATGGGTCCGGATTCAGTGCGGGCGCAATGCGTTCGCGTCACGCATTGCACCTGCGCGGAAAAACTCGTTCGTCTGAAAGTGGCCTAAATCCGTTATACTGTTCCGTCATAACAGGGTTATAATTGAATATAATGGAATTTAAGGGCAGAATTCAAAACAGGACCCTTTAAGAGGCCTTCCGTTTTGCATTGGTCCCGCTGACATCTAGTCTAATGTGTATGACCACGCCAGTTTTATAAAGCTGTTCACTTTAAAAATCGCCTTTTCATATGTCGTAAGAGTTAATATTGGGGGCCGTCTGTTCAGGATCGTCATCTCTTGGTCAGGGTGTAGAATGGTTATAAAGAGCGTCTCATGAGGACCTGTCCTACATTACACAAAAATACATATTTGTTTGATTGGACTTTGTGTAATGCTTCAATTCCCCTCTGGAGGCGCTGCAGGAAAACTGAATCCTTATTGGCAGGTTATCACACAGATTACAGCTGATGGATAGGGGTCCAGGGAGGGGGACATTGTAAGACCCCTATAATGCATCAAAAACAGATCCTACAGACTCAAAAACTTCAGGGCATTTACTAGTCACCTTTTAGTCCCTAATTTAGTCCCTACTTTTAGGTCCTACAAACAGCAACACAAACCTCTTCTCCATTCTTTACTACTAATTTTATTACATGGGGTTGGAATTTAGCACGTGTAAAATCAGGTAAAAAAATATATATTTACCCATAAGGGTGCCTTCACACGCTGCAGATTTTACTGCAGAAATCTGAGAATCAGTTCCATTCGTTTGATTGGGGGAAAGCACCCGGATTTCTGCAAACCCCATTCAGGTGAACTGATTTTCTATTACGGAAAAAGGCCTATTAGTCCTAACAGCTTAATTCCGACAGTATTTCAACCCATAACCGCCATTCATTTTAAGGACTGACCGTTGGCCGTAATCCAAACTCTGTAAAGGGCCATTTGTTTATTGCATGTTCTACTTTTTTGTTTTCGTTACTTTGTTTCCAACGGAGCTTTTGTTGCTGTTACATTGTGTCCACCTATTTACTAAGACAACATTTCCACAATGTACAGTAGATGCTCAAGGTAAAAAAAGAAAAAAAAGAAAAGAAAAGCTTTATACGCCGTTCATTCTTACTTTTTGGCACTGTGGTGGATGTAATAATTCTCATGCATTATTGATAGGCCCAAAAGCCTGCCAAGCTAGGCTGCTTTTTGTGACAGACAAAGGAGGGTACAAGGATGGCATCTCTGACTGCTCAGGGCCTTGCTTTCATTAGGAACATTTCTGCCTGTTCTCCAAGGGCACTCTCTGTCAGAGGCTGCCACACGGTTAAAAAAAAAACACCGCTTTGAAGCCCACTGAATAGAAATAAAATGAATCAGCGTTCAGGTGTTCGTACAACCTGATTACAAAGGCCCAATTCAGCGGTGTCCTTCACACCTTTTCACTCGTCCCTGTATAATCACGACACATCTCTGCCTTTTACTCTCCTCGTCCCTTTATTTCCAAATGCTCGCAGGTCCTCTAGGAAGACACAAGCACTTACAGTTGTTGAGTGATTAAATATTTATAATCGGAGAAATGAGTGAGGTACTGAATAATAAATGCTAAGGTTGAGGCAGCTTTAGATAATTTCTACACATTTTTTTTTTTCATCCCGAACCTCTTTGATTTTTGAAGCAAAAATCCTTTTAATTAACAAAAAAAAACTTTTTTTTTTTCCCTTCACTTTTCGCATCAGTGACAGTCGGTGATCCTTTATCAAGGCTTTCCTGGCGAACCTTCACCTTGCTATTGCTAAAAAAATAAAAATTCTGTCATTAATACAGAATTCGGTGTTTGTGTTGGCTTTTAACATGCCTCCTAGTACGACATTGATAAAATGACTCCCGTAATGTTGCCGGGAGAGGTAGACCGCCGTCATCCTTCTACGGAAAAATAAAAAAGTTCCATTGTTGTTATTTTCTCCTAGAAGGTATGATTGTTAGACACAAAGCCTAACATACTTGGACTAAAGGAGACTGTGTTGGAAAAGCAAGAATGGGGAGGTCGAAAGTGGAGGGACTACTTTGACGTTAGCTATGGAGCGAGGAGCTCAAGGGTCTGAGAAAAATTGAAGGAGCTGTCCTATATGGACAAATATGTCACCTCTGAGACATGCTCCTATCTCAAGAATGAGATCCCACCATGATTTAAGAGCATGCCATACATGAGCAGCATCCTCGACCCTCATTGCTATGGAACTTTCAAAAATAGTCAAGCGAGCATGCTTGGCTATTTTTAAAAGTCCCACAGAAGAGAATGGAGAGGACACCACACATACATGACCACCCTTCCATTGACCATTACCGGATTACAGAAAGTAGCCAAGCCAGTAATCTGCTGTTTTTAGAAGTTCCATAGCAGTGAATGGAGAAGCCATATGATATGCTCTTAATTCACGGTGGGGCCCCGTTCTTATTAGAGGTCGTAACTGCACCATATACCTAAACCATAAATGTCTATATGGGACAACCACTTAAATGTTGGTCAATATCTCAACCAGCCTAGAGAGAATCCATGGAGATTAGTCTTGCTGAATAACTCTTGGTCTATATATTATATGACCACCTTAAAGGAGTTCTTTTCTCAATCCCTTGATAATCGGCTGTTCCTCTCCTGGACTACTAGAATACGTGAACAGCCCCTTAATCAGATAAACTTACATCCTTGTGGTCTTAGGGAATTTGGAAGAGATTTGCAAGCTCCGATGTATACTGTACATAATTGAAAAGGAAAATCTGTAAAATAGGGCAGACTCAACCATACAAGTCAGTAAAATATAAGAAAGAACATAGCATTTTTATGTACATAAAATTGTGACCAGTGTCTTCTACTCATCAGAATGAGACAGTATTCTTCTCTGGTTCACTTTAAATGTTTTCTATCTATTTTGTTTTATTACTTTTTAATAATGCTACATATTCTCAAATAACAGAAACATTATAATAAAAAATCTAAAAAAATCTTCTAATACTAGTTGCAAAGAAGAAAGTGCTCAATACTTCTCTTCCAAGTCCCCCAAGAGCACAAGGATGAAAGCTGTCTGGTAACCTCTTTTGAACAGATACTTCCGTCGGACACAGAATTTAATGTTTTTGGGAGATATTAAATTGAGAAATTCTGATGAACATATCCTTGGTATTACCCTCTTTATTTGTCATATGCTGTTAAGTAAAGGCTCTTCAAAGGGAAGGAACATTATTTTTTTTGACTTATTTTATTCCTCACGGATCTTCAAAGTAACAGCCAAGAAGAATAATGAATTTCCGACCTGGGGCATTTGAGGCAAATATTACTGGCAACAAATGAACCTATATCATACATCAACCTGACACGGCTGACATCACAATCTTTTCCAGTGATGTCATTGAATTCCTTTCTATTTCACAAGCTACAGTGCGGCAGTCATTTCATTCTGCGAGTTATCAAATAGCATATGCAAACCGGAAATCTTTCTAAAAATCAAAAAAATTATGTAAATGATGTAAGAATACACGGTAATTATTTTTATTTTTTCTTCATGTGGATAAGTATAAAACAATGTCATCTATCTTCCTCCAAAGAGCAAGCAATACGCTGCAGCCACCTGAGAGGTTAAATCTCCCTCTAACAGTATTTTGTCAGGGAATGTCATGCTTCAGTGCTCAGAACAAGCACTTATACTGAGCTACAACTGCAGCAAGGCGCACAGCTCAGTGAGAACGTCTACTTACAAAATCCTCCACTGGTTTCCCCTCTGCCCACCAAAGGGGTAATTGCAAAAACACCAACAGCTAAATAGATTTATCAGTGAAGTGCTGAGTCTGTTGCTGCTGAGTTCCAGCCAAGCCGTTCCCAGTAGGGGCCACTACAGTGCGTTAAATAGGAGGGTTGAGAGCAGAACATATATCACTGTGCAATGGGAGGGACACACAGAATGAAAGCTGTTCTGGATGGGAGGTGTGCGTTGGGGGGGGAACTGAGATAAAAACAGCTGCAGTCAACTTTCAGAGATAAAAACAGCTGCAGCCAACCTTGTACGTATAGAACGGTTCGAAGCAACCTGTGGCTTTGAAATGGTCGTAGAACTATAAGATCCAGCATATCCCACTGCTAAGGCATGCTGGGACTTCAATTTCACAACGCTTGGCGAGTGCTGGTACTCTGGGTATTTTTTTTTTTGTAGAGACGATTTGGAGCTGTAAGATATTGAGTGCCGCACACGTGTTAACTCTTTGCATAAAGAAAAAAAACTGATTATAACAACAGTTCCAGTCCAATTACCTAGAATTTTTTTTATGTCGTTATGGATAAGGGCCTAAAGGGCATTTCCCAATTTCCCCCATTTTTACCAAAACTGCACAGTGGGCACACACTATTTTATGGTTTGATGCACCTCTTTATTCTTGCTTTAGCACCTACGTACCCCTTCTAGCCAGAGGGTACACATGCAAAAGAGGCTGTTATGGGTGCACAGAGACCAGTGGCTCCAAATATTCCTCATCATGGGCCGTTTGGAAAATTGGACCTGAATGAGTGGATCAAGGAACACTGCAGTTGGAGAGCCAGTCCTGGGATAGTGGGATGGTATAAATCAGTGCTAGGGTCAACCTCTATTTTAGCATATTTGTAATCACTGAAAATGTAAAGATCTAGACATTTAAGCTCCACCCAATGGACCACCCTTAGAACACCTGCAAAACGAAGAGTTGCCAGTTCTCCCTGAAGGTCTTCCTTTTTTCAGGAACTGTTGGCATGTATTTCTCATACACATTAGATTGTGATCAGATCCCGTTGACTTTAGCAGGATCTACTGACAACCACACATTATTTGAAACTGCTACTGGCATCATATTTTACCCATGGATGGTTCTCTTCCAACCTTAAGTATTTTAGTTCACGGATGGACCTCCACCAACCTTAGGTATTTTTGCTCACGCATGGACCACCACCGTCCTTGAGTGCAGGGGCGAACTGGAAACTAATAGTGGTCCTGGAAAAAAAAGGCAAAAGTGGCCCCATGTTGCGGGCGGGTCCAAATTGACCAGACAGGACAACAGAAGTAGGCGGGGACAGCAGTACCATAGTGCGGAGCAGTATACTTCCCCAGCTGAACCAAAAACCATAGTGCAGCACCAAATACTGCCACCTGTGCCACAGTTTTTAACTGTATGGCCGTCCTGAGAACGTAGATACTGTTGAATTCATGAGGACACCTGCGGCTGCTGGCTGGGTGTGTTAAAGAGAGAATCAGATCATTATGTACCTGGCTGGCGGCCATGAGTGGGGCTTGAGTGGCCCTCCTAAGCATCAGCCCACCTGGAAATTTCCCTGTAGGGTCTATGGCCAATCCGCCCATGCTTGAGTGTTTTTGCTCATGGATGGTCCTCCACCAACCTTAAGTATTTTTGCTCATGGATGGACCTCTACCAACCTTGAGTGTTTTTGCTCATGGATGGACCTCCAACAACCTTGAGTGTTTTTACTTTGGGGAGTCTTTTATATAGCTTTCTCACTGACTGGTTTTCTGCAAGGACAGTGAACTTTAATCAAGAAAATTTGACAGAATAATCATAATTTGCACTAAAAGATTGCGCTGATGTATATGTAGCATCGGCTAATAAATTAAAAATATAATTTCATTAGTGAGAAGCTGAGTAAAGTCTCCTGATTCATGGATTCACATAAATAACGCTGAGGTCACCTGGAAGCTACCAGACATCCAATTAAATGTAGTAATATATATCCTACATAAAAAAGGAAACAAACATTTAGGAAAATTGACCAAATGTGATGTTTCTACCCTAAGAATACATTAGAGGAGGAGAAGGAAAGAGAAAGAACAATAAAGGAAATAGAAGGGGAAAGGGGTGGTGTGTGAGGGTCTATAAGATAAGACCCTCAATGAAGAGAACCTTTAATGTCGGAGAAACATAAATTGGTTAATGCTGGTACAACCCAAGGAATGTGAACAATATGAATTGGTTATCCATCTTGGAGGATACTTTAGTGTCCATAATGGTAAAAGAGGGGTGTAATGTGATGGAGCCTCCTTGTACTGCCGAGGTAAGAGAAACCTTTGCTTTTGAGGGTCACCTAATTTGAAGGTAACATGGACCTTCAAATTAGGTGACCTCAAAAGCAAAGGTTTCTCTTAACCTCGGCAGTACAAGGAGGCTCCATCACATTACACCCCTCTTTTACCATTATGGACACTAAAGTATCCTCCAAGATGGACACCCATTGACTTCAACGCATCTATACCATGTACTGTTTCATTTCAGCTTTTGACCTGCAGTTCCTCAGAGGCGGGACTAGAGGCGGAACTAACTTGTATGAATTGGACTGATTTAATGAAGACTTGGACCTATTAAATTTAGGACATAAGTTGTGGTCCCAGCTCATGGACCTTCCATTACTACAATGGTTTTAAGAGAGGGTACAAGATAAATAAAAAGGGTAAAGAGGGGAACTGGGAAATAAAGTAGAATTTTGAGCTGTGTCAGATTTGGTCTGACCCAGATGAGAATGGCACTTGACCAAAGAAGTCCTGGAGCAGCATATCTACCCTATCTGTAGGCCTCTGTCATTTCATTATACATGTTGTAAAGTAAGAAGTTTTCTGATTGTCCTAACATAATATTGAATAACCTTTCTATACAGTTTCCTCATGTAAAAACTCATTTGCATAAACATAGGCTTATGGGAAAGACATGCAAATGAGCAGAATCTGCCTTGTTTTTCAGCTGTCATAAGACTATGAAAACCAATAGATGGTGCTATGGAGTTATGAACAGCGCCCTCTATTGGTTTCACGGTCTTATGACAAGTCTAATATTCTTGTCAGAAGACTATGAAACCAATAGTCTTCTGACAAGAATATTAGACTGATTCTTATGACAAGCTTAGATAAGAATATTCACGATTACAATATTCGCGATCTACACTAGGATGATATCAGACACTGGGAAAGCTGGATAATAACTCAGTGATAAAATCTGACACTGGGATAGCTGGGTAATAACTCGCAACCCAGCCTTTCCAGTGTCCGATATTATCACTGACTTACTACATAATTATTACATATTTTTCGCTATATTGCTATATATTCCTTTTTTAGAATATTACGAATATCTCATAGTGCACAAGGCTGCCATTGTAAGGTATGCTGGCTGTTATCTGTTTCATTGATAGATTGGGCATTTGGCATATAGCTTTTGTGTGGTTGTCTATTGTATGTCGTACTTAATAGGAGTCTAAGCCGCATCCAGCTATCCTTGTAATGCTGTTGCCATTTTCATGGGGTTTCCATCAATGTCTAACCTTTAATTATGAACCAGACACCCTCTTCTCTTCCGAGCAGGGGGTGCCTGGTTGTCTCCCATTGACTTCCATTATACTCGGGTGCTCGGCCGAGCACACGAATATAGCAATGTGTTCGGGCCAAACACCCAAATACTTTGGTGCTCGCTCATCACTAATAATTGGGTGTTTCAGGTCGGGCTTGGGGCGTTCCCAGGGTGACTGAAATGTTGGTAAGTATGCAAGTGGGTTAGGCATGGAAGACCTCAAAACTGGGCGGAAGACTTGACCAATTATGGTGCCTAGTCTGGACTGACCCACAATTTTGAAAGTACCGATTTAGGACAGATTGATCTTTAATAATTCCTTATGCTTTATTTGAACGGGGAAGTTAGTTGCACCAATATTCAAATACAATCTACCCTGAAAAGTATCTGCAAGATAAAATGGTGCCTCTGAATGTTAGTATGACTTAGGATTAATTTGAGCAGGAATACTACTTAAAGGAACACTAAACCTAGAAAGGAATAATAAGGGTAACCAATATGGTTGCCCAATCTGTCCTGATACAAACAGTCTTGCAGAAATGAGGCACAGAACAAAAGGGTTAATCTCGTGCTGATCATCTGGAGATATGGACCAATTGAGTGAACGAGATTAACAAGAGCTTCACAATCCCTTTGTCCTCCTGCAGACAGGACACAGCAGGAAGGCTCCTGCTCCTGCCACTTGCCTTTCAGCTTCCTCCCAGGAAAATCAGGAGGAGGAGGAGGAATAGACTGAGGTTCTCAATCAAAGAGAACAATTCATAATTTGTTTTACATAATGCCATTTTTAAACAATAATATGGGAACAAAATAACATCAAGGGAAAGGAGGAAATCAAGGGATGAGGAACTGAGATTTGTGTGTGTTTAATGCTCTCTTAAAGAGGTTATACGGGAAAAGATATTGATGACCTATACTCAGGATAGGTCGTCAATATCAGATTTGCTGGGTTCCGAAACCCAGGCATTCAGGCAAGTCTTCAGTTTTTTTGGCCGGAGATAAAACCGTAGCATGCTGCGGTTCTATCTTTTGCCTGATCAGTCAAAAAGACTGAACTGAAGACATCCTGATGCATCCTGAACGGATCGCTCTCCATTCAGAATTCATGGGGATGAAACTGATCAGTTATTTTCCGGCATTGAGCCCTTTTGACGGAACTCAATGCCGGAAAAGAATAGCGCAAGTGTGAAAGTGCCCTAATATGGCCACCCGAGTGACAGTATTTTCGCAGGGGTGCTGGTTTAGGTAGAACTGGAAATTGTCCCACACTTGACAATATGCTGCCAAGTAGGAATTCAGTTTGCAGATAATTAGATAACAGTAGGTAACGCAGCCGCCTTTGTACCGCAGATTCACTTTCACATCCAAACTGTATGTTTTCTTGCTATACAGTGAGTAGAAACCTGTAGGTGTCTGAGCGATAAATGACTTAAATAAGCACCTTTTAAACTTTCTTATGTTCCCGTAAGAAGTGACTAATCGCGCAATGACATACAACTGAAAGGAAGCTCACCTGGATAAAATCCACTGACCATGGTTGCTGCGAACCGTCGTTGTTTGGTTCAGAAAACCCATTTTTAAATACCCTATTAGGGTTTTCTGATTAATTGAGGGGGGTCTCTTATCTAAAAACTTCAAAGCCACAAGGAGAATCTCTGGAGGGCCCCAACAGCTTATTCATTCTTAATGACGTTTTGTAATACCCCGTTTCCCCTGTGGTGGCGCTGTGGGGACATTGAACGCTTACTTTCAGGTCGTCTGCTGATTGCAACTTATGGAGGTGGATCCAACACCGACATTCTGTGAATAGCTATTTTTAAGGGACCCAACAAAAAGAGATTGTCCAATTTTAAATAACAGTATAAATTTTCGTCCACAATTTGACCCTCAAGGGCTAATCAACAGTTGGCCAAACACATTAGAAGAATGTCAGCCAAAAGCCAATTCTGACGATATCAGCAGGACCTGCCAACCATGTGTATCCAAGGACGTAGCTATAGGAGGTACAGATAGAACAGTCATGACCAGGCCCAAGGACCCCTCAGCTACATAAGAAAACACCACTATTGCAGAAAGGTAGGGAACCCTTATAAAATTTTGCAACTCGGCCTAGGATCTTCAAGTTACACTAAGTGCATATCCCAACTCTTCCCAGATGTCAAAAGTTGGGAAAAAGAAGGATCAGGCGGTTGGACTTCAACATGCCCAATTTTTTTTGCCCTCAAGGAGATAAGCCACTGCCAGAGTCTGTATGAGGTATAGAAATGGAGGGTCTGGCCGACAGCTATCTGGGGCACATGGCCAGTCTAAAAGATTGAACTCTTTACTCTCTCTTATCCATGGATGTGACATCTATAGGGATGCACAAAGACAAGTCTATACTTTCTTATGGTAAGTGCATCCTGGTTATGGTCAAGGAAAGTTCCTCCACAAACAGTTTAGAGAAAGGGTCAGGGTAATATAACCAGTGCATGAAAGAACTTTCCAAAAAATGTCTAATTATATTAGGACCTGTGGGGCAATCGCAGATTAGTCCTCTACTGACGGCACTGACGGCACTGACTGCTCTGTACTAGGTCCTTGGGGGCTCACACTGAGTTTATATATTTCCATACATAAGTGTTTTTATACAGTACAATCAGAACATCTTGTACAAGCTGTTAGATACGTTATTCGACAGGGTAAGAATTTGTTTTTGTCTTTCTTGTCAGGTTATGATGACAATTCGATGACTAATGGTAATCTTAGAATCATGGCAAAGCAGATAAAATTGAGTGTTACCTATATACATGAGAGTGTAGGGGAATCAGAAATGTTACTGTAATTTTGAATAATTTTGAAACATTTGTTGCCATAAATTTCAAAATGTATTTAATAAAGGTGTTTTCTGTTGAAATGAATAACACATTATTTTGGAAATCGGTTTAGTTTTTCTTTAGCCCTAAAGGTAAATTATGAAGAGATAGATGGAGGGTACCTCAAGTGACTGTAGACAGAGGGCACTACAGGGGATTGTGGACAGAGGGTACCCCAGGACCATGACAGATGGGTACCCCAGGGGACCATGGACAGAGGGTACCCAAGGGGACCATGGACAGAGGGTACCCCAGGGGACCATGGGACAGAGGTACCCCAGGGGACCATGGACAGAGGGTACCCCAGGAGAACCCATAGACAGAAGGTACCACAGGGGGAACATGAACAGAGGATCCCCAGAGGACTGTGGACAGAGGGTCCCCCCTGTGTACTGTAGACAAAGGGTACCCCATGGGACTGTGGACAGAGAGTACACAGGTGACTGTGGACAGAGAGTACTCCAGGGGACTGTAGGCGAGGGTCCCCCAGAGACTGGGATAGAGAGTTACCCCATGAGACTGTGGACAGAGGGTACCCAGTGTCGGTGGACAGAGGGTCCCCAGGGTGACTGTGGGACAGAGGGTACCCCAGGTGACTGTGGACAGAGGGGTACCCCAGGGTGACTGTGGACAGAGAGTCCCCAGGGGACTCTGGGGACAGACAGTACCCCAGGGGGACTATGGACAGAGGATCCTCCAGGGGACTGTAGGCGGGTGGGGTCCCCCAGGTGACTGTGGACAGAGGGTTCCCCCAGGGGACTGTGGGACAGAGAGTACTCCAAGGGTCTATGGACAGAGGATCCTCCAGGGGACTGTAGGCAGAGGGTACCCCCAGGTGACTGTGGACAGAGGGTCCCCCAGGGGACTGTGGACAGAGAGTACTCCTGGGGACTGTGGACAGAGAGTACTCCAGGGGACTACGGACTGAGAGTACCCCAGGGGACTTGGCTGAGAGTGCATTTGTTTTCAATGGGAGAAGGATATAGGAGCTGGCAATGGCTTATTCTTGTGGTAAAGTAACAAAGGATCAGGCATGTTGAAATCAATCTGCCTGATTGTTCTTTCTCCATTTTACACCATCAGGAAAGAGTCGGAATACCCCCATACAAATTTCCCCATAGCCTTCTAGGGTTCTGTTCATATCAAGGGTCTGGACTCTATTTAATGTATACACCATTAAACTGTATGGCATCTGTCACCCATAGGGTCCCATTGTTAAAAACAGTATTTAACATTTAAATAGGACGGCACAGTCTTCTATGCTATTCTATACCGCCTTTTATGTAATATATATTGACCGATGCCAGCCGGACAGAGGCAGAAAGGACTCTTTTGGGCTCCTTTTGGCTAACGTAACCCTATGGACACATTGAGAGCTTCCACAGTGCAAATGCGAACTGTACATCACATATCGGCTGTGAACTCAACCTGATGTGTATGGACATTTCGTCTGTCATTATTGTTTCTTATATAGCAGAGGGACCATTGGGCCCACTCAAACACTATGGCCGGAGAGCGATTGCCACCTCAGCACCTTATCATAATGCCTCTTTTTGTCCCTTAGTGCCAAGACTATAGAAAGGGTAGTTATGTATCTACTGTACGTTGACGTCTAATTCTTAGCCCCCCCCCCCCCCTAATTGTTTTAGAACAGAAGATAAGATAATCATGTTCTCCGTTGTCCTTTTGAATCTTCAAGCAAAGTGCTGATCCAGGTGTTTGCAAATTTATAGCACCAAACCACAAAGCTGTGACCCAGTAAAGACTAGCACAAAGGTTTCTTCACTTGACACAAAACTTCTACAGATGACTCATTGTGAAACTGGAAGTGAGTCAGACTTGCACCATGAAAACTGTTGATGAAGCTAATCGTGACATGTGTCCACCTCTTGGGGCGATGAGAAAAAGCAGCCATAAGGCCATCATGATTATTCAAAAAGAGACAGGTGGATGGCCTACACCTCAAGATGCCTCATCTCGAAGAGTTTCAAAACGGCCCAAGACACCAAGCTGCAGAAGTCTTTCATGTTCAGTGCTTGTGGGGGGGAAACCATAGATTTCATCTAACCAGTTAAGAGTTACAAGTTTCCATTGTGATAATAGCAGATGGCTTGTCACAAAATTCTTCTTTGATCTTAAGAAATTCATATGTGAATTGAGGGCAAAGTATCATAACCTTTGTCTCCACTTTGGGCACTGTGTGGCTATGTGTACGGGATGAAGAAAGCCATCACTTTAGTGTCTCCGGAGAATAGTTCTAGAAAATAACCAACCAAAAAGTAAGACCATCCACATATTACTACATTTAAGTATGAAATTCTTAATAATAAACCATGTTCTTCTGTAGAGGGTGGAAAAAGCTCATCCACAGGAGACAGGAGGATCTGACCATGGCAGAGATAGCACAGGGTGATGGAGGACTGTCCTCCGGTGCAGGAATGGACTGCTGCAATGTGACCACCCAGATACGTGACAAAATGTATCACACTGAACAGGAGCTGGAAATAAACTCAGAAACTAATTGAGTATTCCAGCCCAAGATATGCATAAAAAAGCTACATAGGTGAAGGTCCAACCCCTGGGACCACCACTTATATCTAGAACATGTGACTAGTGTTGATCGAGCACCAAAGTGCTTGGGTGCTTGAGTAGAACACCTCAGGATGCTCAAGTGCTCTACCGAAGTCAATGGGAGAACCAGAGCATTAAACCAGGCCCCCCCCCTCCCCGCTCTGAAGAGGGGAGGGTGTCTGGTTCACATGAAAAGGTCAGAAATTGATGGAAACACCACCGAAATGGTTCGGGAACAGCATGGGGAGGACGTCTGGATGCATCTTGGACTCCCAGGTCACTGCTGGGAACGATGTTGTCCGAGTAGTACGCCACTTTTACAGACGCACAAAACCGAAGAGAAAATCGATTTTAGAGGAAAAATTGTTAGGAAACATTCTTTCCTGTATATTTACTTGTATATAAAGTGCAAGTGCTGCCAAAAATTCGAAGGAAGAGGGACTCCGATACAACCTGTATATCACATAAAGGAGGGCCTCATTCACATTGTGGTACAATTGTTCAGGTAGTGCGACTCCTACACTCATAAAGCCTATGCACCAAGGGAAAGGGCTGCCAAAAATTACAAGGAACCGGCACTACAATACACCCTTTATTACACATAAAGGAGGGCATCATACACAGCCCTGAAAAATTATGATTGATGGCCTGCTGGTGACCCTCAAAAATATTAGGAGCAAGGGTCTGGTGATCTGACCATCTAAAACATTAGGGGCGAGAGCCTGCTGCTGATCTGACCATCGAAAAAAATTTGTTTGAGGGTCTGCTCCTGAGCTGACCATCGAAAAATTATGGTTGAAGGCCTGCTGCTGAGCTGACCCTTTAAAACATTAGTAGCGAGGGCAGCCTAATAAGCATGTTGATATGATGGAGGAGGAGGATGAGAAAAGGAAGATTTAACCATATACCCTTGTTTGTGGTGGAAGGGGTGCAGGGAATACAGTGTGTTCAGTACATTATAAACAACACATTTAGAGTGCCTTTATGTTCAGCCGCTTTCCTCTGGTGGAGTAGAGAAGTCAGGGGCAATCCAGGCCTAGTTCATTTTTATAAGAGTCAACCTGTCAGCATTTTCAGTTGACAGTCGTATGCACTTATCAGTTATTATGCCCCCAGCAGCACTAAATACCCGCTCTGACAAAACGCTGGCGGCAGGGCAGGCCAGCACCTCCAAGGCGTAGAGCGCCAGTTCGTGCCATGTGTCCAGCTTGGACACCCAGTAGTTGTAAGGCACTGAGGGATCACTGAGGAGGGTGACACGGTCTGCTATGTACTCCTTCACCATCTTCCAAAACTTTTCCCTCCTTGTGACACTAGGCCGCACATCAGGGTGAGGGTGCTGGCGGGGTGTCATGAAACTGTCCCAGGCCTTGGAGAGTGTTGCCCTGACTCTGTTGGAACTGCTGTGTGTTCCCCTCGTCTCCCCTCCTCGGTTGCCCAAGGAACTACGGACTCTGCCGCCAGCGTTGTCAGCTGAAAAGTTTTGGAGCAATTTTTCCACAAGGACCTTCTGGTATTGCACAATTCTGCTCGTCCTCTCCACCACAGGAATGAGAGATGAGAAGTTCTCTTTGTAGCGGGGGTCGAGAATGGTGAACAACCAGTAAACGGTGTTGTCTAAAATGCGTAAAACGCGAGGGTCTCAGGCAGCCTAACATGAAGTCAGCCATGTGTGCCAAAGTCCCAACAGACAAGACTTCGCTGTCCTCATCAGGAGGATGACTCTCAGTTTTCTCATCCTCTTCCTCCTCTTCGGCCCATCCACGCTGAACAGATGGAATAAACCTGCTGTGGGTACTACCCTCTGTAGAGGCGGCAACCGTCTGGTCCTCCTCCTCATCATCATCATCCAATTCGCGCTGAGAAGACGAACTGAGGGTGGGCTGACTATCACCCTGTGTAATGTCTTCCCCCATTTCCACGTCCTCGTTTATTGTGAGCAGCGAGCGTTTCAGTAGACACAGAAGGGGGATGGTGACGCTGATAATAGCGTTATCGTCGCTCACCATCTGTGTTGATTCCTTAAAGTTTCATAAAACCTCACAGAGGTCACACATCAATGCCCCACTCCTCGGCTTGTGAAGAGCGGAAGCTGACTGGAAAGGTGACGACCATGTTGCAGCTGGTATTCCACTACTGCCCTCTGCTGCTCACAAAGCCTGGCCAACATGTGGTATGTGGAGTTCCAGCGCGTGCTCACGTCGCACAACAGTCGGGGAGCTGATAATTGCAAGCGCTGCTGCAGCGTTGACAGACCGGCGGAAGCTGTCGATGGAAATGGGCACACACGCGGCGCACCTTCACCAGTAGCTCAGGCAAATTGGGGTCGGTTTTGAGAAACCGCTGAACCACTAAGTTGAACACGTGGGCTAGGCATGGGATGTGTGCGAGCTTGCCGTGCTCCAAAGCCGCCACCAAGTTATGGCAATTATCAGACACAATCATGCCTGGTCCTAGGTTGAGTGGCGAGAGCCACAGCTCAGTCCGGTCCCTTATCCCCTGCCACAGCTCTGCGGCAGTGTGCGGTTTGTCACCTAAACATATTAGTTTCAGCACGGCCTGTTGCCGTTTCCCCACTGCAGTGCTACACTGCTTCCAGCTACCGACTGATGTCTGACTGGTGCTGCAAGATGATAATTCAGAGGTGGAATGGAGGAGGAGGTGGAGGAGGAGAACGGGGGGTTGCAGCCACTAATGTAGGTGGTGGCGGAACTCCTGAAGGAAGTAGGTCCCGCAATCCTTGGAGTCGGTAGCACCTGTGCCATCCCCCGGTACGACTCGCTCCCGGCCTCCACAACGTTCAGCCAGTGTGCTGTAAGGGAAATGTGGCGTCCCTGGTCGCGTCTTGGACAGGGGATTGGCCAGCACGTAACACAGGGGAAGAGGAGGCAGTGGTGTGTCCCGCAGACACTGATTGTGGACCCAGGCGTTTGGCCCACCTATTAGGGTGCTATGATGCCATGTGGCGGATCATGCTGGTGGTGGTGAGGTTGCTAGTGTTCACGCCCCTGCTCATTTTGGTACGACACAGGTTGCAAATGACAATTCTTTTATCGTACGCACTTTCCTTAAAAAAGCGCCAGACTGCGGAACACCTACCCCTTGGCAAGGGAGATTTCCGGAAGGGTGTGCTTCGGGGAACAGTTGCGGGCCTGTTTGGTGTGGCTCGCCTTCTTCCTTTGGCCACCCACTGCCTCTTCGAGCGTGTTGCGGTGCTGCGATCCCTCCCCTCTATACTGCTGTCCTTGCTTGCATTGCCACCTTCCCAGGTTGGACAAGTGAAAAGATAGATAAAGGATGGGCTGTGAGTGCCCAAAACGTCAAGAAAGGACGTCTCAAGGCGGCCCTGCCATCATCTAAAAATACACAATAGACAAACAAACAAATAACAGCGCCACTCTCAACAAATAAATAGGTAATATTAGTGGCCCATGAACGAGCCTCAGGGTAAATATTAACACCCAAGTGAATACCAATAGCGTACTCTATGTGCTATATATTAACGGTATTTAGGAAACGAAATAGCACGAGAAAGTCAAATATACCCTGAATAACGTGTTGAATTAAAATATACACTAGATAAGTGTTAAATTAAAATTTAATTAAATTAAAATCAAGGCAAGGGATCACCCTAATGCACTCACTTCACAGGGGGTGTGCCACTAGGATAAAGCTCAAGACACCTGGGGCAGAACCCCCCAGCCAAGATCGTAGTATGTAGAAGATATGACGTCAGCGCTCCAATCGTACCAAGATGGAAACACACGGCACGTGGGACAGCGGCTCTTCATCAAGAATAAAAAGATTGATGAAGAGCCGCTGTCCCACGTGCCGTGTGTTTCCATCTTGGTACGATTGGAGCGCTGACGTCATATCTTCTATATACTACAGGCGATCTTGGCTGGGGGGTCTGCCCCAGGTGTCTTGAGCTTTATCCTGGTCGCACACCCCCTGTGAAGTGAGTGCACATAGAGTACGCTATTGGTATTCACTTGGGTGTTAATATTTACCCTGAGGCTCGTTCATGGGCCACTAATATTACCTATTTATTTGTTGAGAGTGGCGCTGTTATTTGTTTGTTTGTCTATTGTGTATTTTTAGATGATGCAGGGCCGCCTTGAGACGTCCTTCCTGACGTTTCGGGCACTCATGGCCCATCCTTTATCTATCTTTTCACTTGTCCATTAAGTCTGTAGCTTTGCTAACACTGGTCCCAGCTGCCTTCTCTGTTATTATTATTTTCTTTATGGTCACTATCATCTTTATTATCATATCCTTTGTCCATCATCTCTGGCGCCTCTGGTTCTTTTCTACCTGTTGTACACTTTGCACCTAGGTAGTTTTTGGTAACCACATCCTCCTTTTTTTTCTCCTTTTTATATATATCCACTTCCCAGGTTGGGTCAGTGATTTCATCGTCCACCACCTCCTCTTCCACTTCCTCACTCTGATCATCCTCCTGACTTGTTGCCCTAACAACAACCTCACTTATTGACAAGTTTGTCTCAGGAATGGCGAGAGGCCCAAATCAAGGAATGGCGATGAAAAGAGCTCCTCGGAATATCCGAGTGTGGGATCACTTGTTTGTCCAGACTCTCCATGGTGGGAGGAAGGAGGATCAGGGGGAGGATTGTGTTGACCAGACTCTTGGCTACTGAGACTGAACCTGGTGGAAGACAGGGTGGTGCTTAACCGACTGGAAGCATTATCTGCTGCAATCCAACCGACCACCTGGTCGCACTGGTCTGACTACGAGAGCGTTGTCCTGCGCCGCCCTGCAAACTGGGACATGAATCTAGGTGTCGTGGATGAGCGTGTTTCTTGTGCTCTGGCAGCAGGAACAGTTTCACCCCGCCCAGGGCCACGGCCTCTGCGTGCACCATCAGCAGCACGGCCACTGCCCCGTTCCTTACTGCTCGCCTTCATGTTAAATGTTATATATGAATGAAAGTATGTCACACGTACAGTAGCGCAGGTTTTGTAAAAGTATGCACAAATAGATTAAACTAAATGTCACAGCTATTTAGTATGCGCACACGTTAAACAGGAGTTGTAGCGCAGTTGTAGCGCAGATAATGTCGCTGTCCGCAGCGTCTACGGAAAAAGTACACTGGATGTCACAGATATTTTTAGGCTGCGCACACATTACACAGGAGATGTAGCGCAGATAATGTCGCTGTCTGCAGCGGCCAAACAAGCTATTTAGCGAACGTTTCGCTAATAATATATATTGCTGCCAGATACAACAATAGTCATTAAAAGGACTTTTGGGTCTCTAACACCAACCCTGCCTAACAGATAAATATAATTAAATTCCCTACACTATCTCTCCCTTCTACAGCGCAGCTCTCCCTGACTAAGACTGGCCGAACCACGTGTCATCGGGTGCTTTTAGCGTGCGTGCGTGCGGGGAGGAGACTCGAGCATACGCAGTATTCGGCCGAACACCGCGATGTGCCGAGCATCACGATGCTCAAGCCGAACTGGAGTTCGGCCGAGCATGCTCGATCATCACTACGTGTGACCCTGATCTGCCATCTACAGAGGAGTTTATATAGGGCAGTGGCTGAAGATGCAACATCATGTAAAGTCTATAGAACTGTCAGAGAATGCACTAAGGAAGCTGGGTGAACACGTCTGTGTGATAGATAGATAGATAGATAGATAGATAGATAGATAATAGATAGATAGATACATAATAGATAGATAGATAGATAGATAGATAGATAGATAATAGATAGATAGATAGATAGATAGATAATAGATAGATAATAGATAGATAATAGATAGATAGATAGATAATAGATAGATAATAGATAGATAGATACATAATAGATAGATAGATAGATAGATAGATAGATAGATAGATAATAGATAGATAATAGATAGATAGATAGATAATAGATAGATAGATAGATAGATAGATAGATAGATAGATAGATAATAGATAGATAATAGATAGATAATAGATAGATAGATAGATAATAAATAGATAGATAGATAGATAGATAGATAATAGATAGATAGATACATAATAGATAGATAGATAGATAGATAGATAGATAGATAGATAGATAGATAGATAGATAGATAGATAATAGATAGATAGATAGATAGATAGATAATAGATAGATAGATAGATAGATAATAGATATATAGATAGATAGATAATAGATAGATAGATAGATAGATAGATAGATAGATAGATAGATAGATAGATAATAGATAGATAGATACATAATAGATAGATAGATAATAGATAGATAGATAGATAGATAGATATGAGATAGATAGATAATAGATAGATAGATAGATAGATAGATAGATAGATAATAGATAGATAGATAGATAAATGGTAACATAATAGATAGATAGATAGATAGATAGATAGATAGATAAATGATATTTGACACACTCCATACATGAAGGCATAACTTGCAGGTCATATGCATTATGCCTCCTTCCCTGTAGCTGTTGATATCATACAGCAGTCTATTAGAGGTACATTCACAGCCGGCGCTCTCTACAGAACGAGTGACTGTCTATGAAGGTTGCTTGGGTTTCGGCACAATCTCATATTAATCGCAGATAGTCTATGCAAAAACTGCAGAAAGACAATAAAATCAGCATAGATTTCCGGGCGCTGATTCTGGTCATTTGTGTGAGTTGTTTCTTGATATCTCTTCAGCTTTTGATTATCAATGACCAGGAGATTGTATTATCTCATCTAAATTCTATTGTGAGCCTGGAATTATAGCGCTCGCTTGATCCCAGTCATTTCTCGCTGATTGGCTCTACTTCTGCTGTTCAATAGTACTTTACGCCTGGCGGCTGTGCTCCCTGAAGACGTCGTTTCTGACCCATTTTTATCTGGAATGTACTCGATGCTCATTGTGTCAGTGATACCTCCTCGGTTTGTAGTTGTGCTATTTTATGCAAATTTTCTCCATAATATCTGGATTTTGATTTCAGACAAAATCCTGCATTAAATCCTTTATCATCTGTATGTCTATATATGCCTATTTATTAGTGTTGATTGAGCACCGCTTCGTGATGCTCGGGTGTTCTACCGAGCACATTGGAAGTCAATGGGAGAACCCCAGGCTCCCCCTGCTCTGAAGAGGAGAGGGTGTCGGGACTCTAGTTCGGCTTAGGAGTCCCTGCTCTGACTCCATATATAGCTATGTCCACATATAGAGTCAGTGCTTGGGGACACTCCAGTGTATTTAAATCTAATTTAGCCTGTATTTCAGAAAAGTTTCTGCCTGGATTCAAACTCACAACCTTCTGTATTAGAGGCAAGGCACTTAACCACTACAATAGCTGCTTAGCCAGTTACTTTAAATATAAAAAAACAAAAACAAAATAAAAATAGAAATAGAGGCTAAACTTAATTTCGCTCAACACTACTATTTATAGTAAAACCTGTCCAAAAATCCACCTCTTTGAGAAGACCAGATTGTTTGTGACTTCTTCTATATGTACTTTTTTAGGTTCCCCATCAATAATGGTTGCAGAACATACAGTAAACTGTATCCTCTTCACAAGAAGGCACAAACGCTTGTTGGTTACAAACACCAGTGGTGGCATAGTAAACTTAATGGTTGCAGAATGCACTTGATGGTACTATTATTGCAGAACGTAACCTTCTAGTCCACTCTTGATTAACCCTTGACTGTACCATAACCCACAGGCCCACCAAGAGTCAGGTTGCACTAGGATAGGTCATCAGTATCAGCCAGTTGGAGGTCCACCTGACGAGCATTATATAGTGGCGGTGCTTGGTACGGCAGCTCGATCTTATTTACTTGAATGGGACTGAATGGCAGATAGGTCACGTGATGATGGATGTGATGTCACAGGCCAAAGAAGAAGCTGCGATGATAGGGTTAGTGACGTGTAGCTCCCTTTTTCAAAAGCTAATCGGTACGAGTGCTGGGAGTCAGACCCACACCGATTTGATATTGATGACCTATCCTGAAGAGCGAAGAGAATAGCAAAGTCTTAATCAATGGAGCCATAGATGTCAACATTACAATTCAAGGGCAAATACCCACCATGTAACCCTCATTTAGGGCCATCGACAATCAGCTTTCAGACCATCAATCAGTTCATCAGGACAAGTTCAGGACCTCTTGCAGTCACAAGCACTGACTTTCAATAATCGTTCTGCCTCATCCTGCTATTGTTCTAGTGTCACAGCACTCACACCAACATCAGCACCTGGCTCTACCTAGGCTTACACAGATGCTGGGACCTCCTCCTGCAAGCTGGAAGCCAAGAATCTATCATTCCAGCTGATGATCTAACAGTAGCACCACCACATACCATGGTCTAACCATGATACAACCACAACTCAGACCACAAAGTACTCAGTACTTGTGGTCGGAGGTTACCCAGAGCCCTGCTACCATCTCTGGCAACCTACTCTACCTACCCTTTGTCTCACATCTGCTGTTTGATTTTTTTTAATGTAGATCTTTTTAACATGTAGCTTTTTATTGTCTAATTTGACAAAAAAAAAATCTTGAACATGTTCCATCTCATCACACACATTGCCCTCCGTGTTCTGTAATGTGATTGTTCATCGAGCCCAGAGACGAGGACTATGAATATTATATAGATGGTTGTGTTACACTGACTTAATGCATCTTTTGTCATGGCAGACGAAAGAGTCTTAAGTGTGTTCTGCAGGACAAACCTTGATATGCAGAGCAGGTTCCTTATAGGCCAGTCTTCAGCATGAGATGACTCGTTGAAGGGCTTCTTCATAGCACTTACAGGACACGAGGCTGCCATAAAAGATGCACTTTATCCTTATTAACAGCACAAAGGATGTGAATGCTGTCATAAGGTCATCCATATTATGCCAAACCACAGGTATAGTTTAAAGGGCTCCTCACAACAGACTTCAATGGAAGCTTTACAGATACAAAAACAGCAGCAACGTACTGCAAAAAGAAAAGAAATGACAAAAAATAAAGCATAAGCAACGACGTCTGCATTCGGGAAGGGGCAGCAATTGTGGACAGCCAGATGACAGCATGGGGCTCGGTATTAACACAAACTCAGCAAAAAAGGAACAGGACGCGGTTTTCTTTATAGAATGTTTTATAAATAAAATGGGAATGATGTTCTCTATGGTGTAACCCAAAGATGAAGGCTACACATATAGGCAGCACTTGTGGTGGTCAATACAGGAGCCTTGGAGGTAGGGGATCAAACTGAGAAAGGTGTGTGGGGGGGGGGGGGGAAACTGCCTACACCCCCACACACAAAGGGGGATATCCATACTGAGTCTTGTCAACTCATGTCATCTTCCGTTCAACCCTTTATTCCTTCCTTTCCTTTGCTCCTCTCTCCGTACTTTATATTCTTTCTTTCTTTCTTTCTTCTCCCTTCCTTTATTCATTCCTTCCCCTCCCATCCTTTCTTCCTTCTTTCTTTTCCTCCCTTCTTTCCCTTTTCCTCCTTCCCTCCCTTTATTAAGTCTTTCTTTCTTTCTTTCATTCTTTCTTCCTTTCTCTCTTTCTTTCTTTCTATCTTTCTTTCTATCTTTCTTTCTTTCTTACTTACTTTCTTTCTTCTCCCTTCCTTTATTCCTTCCTTCCCCTCCCATCCTTTCTTCCTTCTTTCTTTTCCTCCCTTCTTTCCCTTTTCTTCCTTCCCTCCCTTTATTAAGTCTTTCTTTCTTTCTTTCTTTCTTTCTTACTTTCTTTC
The DNA here is from genome assembly GCF_905171765.1 of Bufo bufo. NCBI lineage: Eukaryota > Metazoa > Chordata > Amphibia > Anura > Bufonidae > Bufo > Bufo bufo. The sequence goes on along the minus strand of NC_053399.1, from coordinate 9,084,479 downwards.
TTCTCCCTTCCTTTATTCATTCCTTCCTTCCCCTTCCATCCTTTCTTCCTTCTCCTTTCTCCTCCCTTCTTTCCCTTTTCCTCCTTCCCTCCCTTTATTAGGTCTTTCTTTCATTCTTTATTTCTTTCTTTCTATATTTCTTCTCTCTTCCTTTATTTCTTCCTTCCTCTCCCATCCTTCTTCCTTCTTTATTTTCCTCCCTTCTTTCCCTTTTCTTCCTTCCTTCCCTTTATTAAGTCTTTCTTTCTTTCTTTCTCTCTTTCTTTCTTACTTTCTTTCTTCTCCCTTCCTTTATTCCTTCCTTCCTTCCCCTCCCATCCTTTCTTCCATTCTCCTTTCTCCTCCCTTCTTTCCCTTTCCCTCCTTCCCTCCCTTTATTAGGTCTTTCTTTCTTTCTCTCTTTCTCTCTCTCTCTCTCTTTCTTTCTTTCTTCTCCCTTCCTTTATTCCTTCCTTCCCCTCCTATCCTTTCTTCCTTCTTTCTTTTCCTCCCTTTTTTCCCTTTTCTTCCTTCCCTCCCTTTATTAAGTCTTTCTTTCTAGCTTTCTCTCTTTCTTTCTTTCTTTCTTTCTTTCTTTCTTCTCCCTTCCTTTATTCCTTCCTTCCCCTCCCATCCTTTCTTCCTTCTCTTTTCTCCTCCCTTCTTTCCCTTTTCCTCCTTCCCTGCCTTTATTCAATCTTTCTTTCTCTCTCTCTTTCTTTCTTTCTTTCTTTCTTTCTTTCTTTCTTTCTTTCTCTCTTTCTTTCTTTCTTTCTTTCTTTTCTTCATTTTCTCTCTTTCTAATCATCCTGAAGACCAAATTAAACCGTACCTTACGGAGGACCTGTCTCCTCTCCTGTCTGTTTTACTAACTACTTATGTTCCCTATGTGATAACAATTCGAGAGCGATATTCCGCTTGTATATTTCTAACTACATTGACAACAGGATGTCACCATCACCCTCTTCATGGAGGCTTGCCCCTTATACAGTCCACCCTGATTGGACAGTGCTCACCCCAATATATAATAACAAGGGGGAATAACAGAGGAACGACACAATGCAGAGTGTTACTTCATGTCATATGTATTTGCTAAAACAGACGTCAGGAGGGCTGATGATTTCCCATTTTCAGCATTACCCGAGGAACCATCTTAAATAAAATCTCCGGTTACTCGGTTGAAAGGTGACTCACTCCTTGCAAAACCCATCACACATGAAATGAAAAGAAATGACTGTCAACTCGAGCACCAGGACTCAAAAAAGGTTTAATTAACATTCAGATGTGCAAGGAATGATTCCCCAGGTATCGCCTCCTACCATAAGACTCGTAGACTTGTTTACAAATGCGTTTCCACATGAGTGATCCGCGTTATTCATTTTCATCTTATAGAACAGACTCCAAAGCAAAGAAAGTCAATCAATTCCGGTCTGGGGCCGAGGCGACCACCTAGTCTCCCTTTTCACACACATGATAGATGTGTTATGACTTGTCGTCGCATTAAGTACAAAGCGGCCCACCAATATGGCACGTGCGGTTGTTGTAGGCAGAGGAGGGAAGGAAAATAATGAAATAGCTGCATCTGTCAGCCGAGGAAAACTGCAGAAAAAACTAAGCGGAGCAAAGAATATTACGCTCAGGGCAGGCGTGCGAGCTGCGCGGTCAGACAGGGGGCATTAGTTGCCCCTATTACACGAGACACCATGAACCTTAAAGGGTTGTCCAGTCAAATTTTTACATATATATATATATATATAAAAATAAAAAAAACTCTCCCATCCCCGATCCCCCAACGCTTCCACTTCCTCAAAATGCCAGGAAACACCCGCTCAGCCAACCACCAATCACTGGACGAGGCGGGTCATTGCCATGGAACTGATTGGCTGAACGGGTGTTTACTGGCATTTTAAATGGGGGGCAAAAGGAACTAAAGCAGCAGCTGGGGATCGGTAAGGGTAAGTATGGCCTATTTTTTTTATTTTTTAACCCTTTGTGAGCCATATTTATTTAAAAAATAACTAGAAATGACTGGGCCACATAGAAAATTTTTGAATGCCCCCCAAGCAACTTCTTTGCAACCCTAACTCCTGTGGGTAGTCAACATCTCTCTCTCAGACCAGACCCGGCAGTCGCTCCATACATTGTATACTACAGTATCTCTGTATATAAATTCATTGTATGCTACAGTTGAGGGGTGCAGACAGCAAAGTGTTTTAGTCCTCCTCCTGGATGGGCCCCTTCTGAGTTTGGGCCCCAAAGCAAACGCTTCCTCTGATTCCCCTATAGCTACGTCCCTGATACTGCTGGACAACCCCTTTAAAATAAACTCTATAGCAGTGTTATTTAGACAATGTATGTAACAGGTATTATACAGTAGATCACTTCAGTTATGGAAATGTTATTTGGGCGCTGTATGCTGGTATCATTTCAGCACTGTATGGCGGTATTTACCTGTACAGTACATTATTTTTGCACTGCGAAGTGGTAGCACTGTATAGCATTGTTGTTAAGGAAAGTGGAAGTTTTTTTTGGCCAACATATGGCACTATTATTTGGGGCATAATGCATTTGATACTGTATGAGGCTTATATTTTAGGTACTGTATGGTATGGTTACTTGCATCCCATTGCACCATATAGAAGAAAGGGGCCTTGACACAAGGTACCACACCAGACACCATTGAATGCATGGCCAGTCATGCGCCATGTGACGGCTCCATACAAGTCTTAGTTGCAACCGTATGACGGCTCTATACAGGGTCTGAGTCGTACAGAAACACAACATAGTGGCGGTTTTATACTCTAGAGCAGGGGTGCACAACGTTTCCTGGTTGGGGGCCACATTGCCAGACTGAACCAATGACGAGGGCCGAAATTAAAATTTAAAGGTGTATTAACAACTGAAATATTGTACTTATGGCTTATTGAACACACATTATATACCATTAATGTCTAGTTACACTTCCAGGACTCCCATCTAATGGGAGAAATAAATGAAAAATACATCTGAGCAGCCACAAGACATAGGCATACATGTCTGTTACTAGATGGTTGGGGCCCGCACAGAATGGTATCAAGGGCCGCATGTGGCCCCCGGGCCGCAGGTTGTGCACCCCTGCTCTAGAGGTTCTCTTATGTTCAGCTATATTCAGAAGTCCCATAGCAGTGGATGAAGGGTGGGTATGTATGCACAATGTGCTCCCTGTTCTTGGGACCCACATGTATCAGACATCTATGGCATATCCTATCAATGTACCATAAATGTCCAGATGGGACAACCCCTTTAACGTTCAGTTGACGACATGAAATCCATTCTTTTTTAATTTTTTCTGATGAGATTCCAGTTCAGGGCAGCGCTGACTCTTATAAAATACCCATTGCCATATATCGTAATAACCTGGCACATTCCAGTCTTTTCCTCTCGGCTCTAATTGCCGTCTTAGATTTACCATCCTCTAAATAAGACGCTAGTCGGTGGGTCTGATGATGCAACCTCGCGGCCCGTCATTGCATCGCAGGAAAGTACGAACTTCACAGACAGAATTTTGGCAAGCTCCCCTAAACGGATCAACCTCTTCCTTCTTCCAAGAGTCTTGAGCATATCATCTCCCTCCCCAGAGAGGGTCTCAACAAGATTTGGCAAATGTAGAAAAACAAACACCAAATTGTGTCTCCTTATTGAAACATAGCAGCAATTAATCAGCCATGTACGAAACAAGCAGAAAAACGTATTTTGATGTCTTATAGCAATAAAGGGAAGAAATGACTGGGATACGGTAGATACAGTAGTCCTCTGTTGATATGGTAGTCTTTAGATACAGTAGTCCTCCTTAGAAACGGTAGTCCTCTGTAGATGCAGTAGTCCTCTGTAAATGTGGTAGTCCTCTGTAGAGACAGTAGCCATCTGTAGATACAGTAGAACACTGTAGATGTGGAGGTCCTCTGTAGATATCATAGTTCTCTGTAGATAGAGTAGACCACTGTAGATGTGGTAGTCCTCTGTAGATGCAATAGTTCTCTGTAGATGTGGTGGTCCTCTGTAGATATCATAGTCCTCTTTAGATAGAATAGACCACTGTAGATGTGGTGGTCCTTTGTAGATGCAGTGATTCTCTGTAGATGTGGTAGTCCTCTGTAGATACAGTAGAACACTGTAGATGAGGTGGTACTCTGTAGATACAGTAGACCACTGTAGATGTGGTGGTCCTTTGTAGATGCAGTCATTCTCTGTAGATGTGGTAGTCCTCTGTAGATACAGTAGAACACTGTAGATGAGGTGGTACTCTGTAGATACAGTAGACCACTGTAGATGTGGTAGTCATCTGTAGATACAGAAGTCCTCCTTAGAAACAGTAGTCCTTTGTAGATGCAGTAGTCCTCTGTAGATGTGGTAGTCCTCTGTAGATGTGGTTGTCCTTTGTAGATACAGTAGCCATCTGTAGATACAGTAGAACACTAGATGAGGTGGTCCTCTGTAGATATCATAGTCCTCTGTAGATAGAGTAGATCACTGTAGATGTGGTAGTTCTCTGTAGATGTGGTTGTCCTCTGTAGATACAGTAGCCATCTGTAGATACAGTAGAACACTGTAGATGTGATAATCCTCTGTAGATGTGGTTGTCCTCTGTAGATACAGTAGCCATCTGTAGATACAGTAGAACACAGTAGATGAGGTGGTCCTCTGTAGATATCATAGTCCTCTGTAGTTAGAGTAGATGACTGTAGATGTGGTAGTTCTCTGTAGATATAATAGACCACTGTAGATGTGGTAGCCCTCTGTAGATATGGCATTCTTTTATTAGCTGTGAAGTAGGTATACACAATTGTTGAGCAACTAATGGCTCTTTGATTCATGAGGGGTGTGAAGGTGAGCCTGCCTGGTCCAATCCCCCAGAAGAGTTCAGTGCACCACATTAGGCGGGTGGCTTTATTTTGATGACTGCATGTTGTTGCTCAGAGTCATAACTATAGGGGGTGCAGAGGTAAAATCCACGTCCTGGTGCTATAGAGGGCCACCAGAGCAGACGGCAGCATAATCAATGGCACATGGCAGATGAATTGTATTGGGGGCCAGGAGTTACAGTATTTCACTCTATAAATGGGTTTTAGATGTTTCCCCCTCACCAGCTCCCCTCCGCTCCCTTTCCAATGATTACAGGGTCCCTGTTGCTCTTTACTTCCTGGTCCCATCTTGACGCACAGGAAATGCTTACAGAACCCTGCTCGACCAATCAGTGGCTGAGGCGGGTCATTGCTGAGACCAGTGATTGGCTGAGCAGACATTGCCTATGCATCAAGCCAGAACCGGGAAGCAGAGACCAGCTGGAACGGGAGCGGTGGAGGATCACTGGTATTTCTTGATTCCAACCTTGAGCACTTTCTAAATGAATTTAAATCCATTGAAATGATGTGCCCGTTGTGAAGCCCGGTCCACCGCTAGTGTTTTTATTAAACCTATCGGATTTATACCGCTCAGCCTCTTGCAAGAGAATGCATTATCCGTCAGAAGAAATGAGATTCGCTCACAATTGGCTTGGAAATCAAGAGGGTATATTAAAGAGTTAGCGAGTCATTAGCATCATATTCTCGAGACGTGGCGCGCTCTATAATCATGGCAATAATTGATTTTAGTGATGATAGTCACTTGTAGCCCACACAATGCTCAGCGGTGAACTTTGTCCCTGCCGGTTTATTATGCATGGTGAAATCTCTCGCGGAGTCATCTATCTTGCCACAAAACTTGCAATGCTTTACATTTTTTATCCCTCTCAAAATAAAAATAAAAAAAGAACGGCGCTGATTATAGGGCCCGCCGCCAAGCCGGCAATGTCTGCACACATCGGATTTCTCTCTCTGTCAATATTTTTTTCCTTTTTTTTTTTTTTTTGCGGGATAGTGTCAACCAGAAGCGAAATATTCAACAAGAACGATGATTTGATAGAAACATATATTTTACGAATGATAAGACTTTCGAGGTTATCCGTCAAAGTTTTCCATCTGCAGGAGGCTGGAAATAAAATAAAAAAAACAGCCGCATAATCAGGAAAGAAGACAAGCGAAGCTTCTGCTCAGAGACACTGGATGCACAGCAACTCCCTAATTCAGTGAGGTGTGAGGGATGGGAGTGATCCTCCTTACCTCATTACTCGGCCTACAGTGGATGGGTCCGCTCTCCTGACCGAAAAGTATCAATTATGGAGCAACTTTTCATAGAAGGGTTTAATGTTCTTTAATATGTTCCTCCATTATTCTTCTTGGAAACAACTGGGCCTTACTATTTCTCTACACAGTCTGTCCAATCAGTGTTGACTTGACTGTCCCCTATCCTGACATGTCTGCTTTAGTAACTACTTGCATCCCCCGTGGAACATCTATTCCTATGGCTCTATGAGGTTCTGTTTCTCTTTTATTCCTATTAGAAGTTTATGAATTTATTGCCAACAGTTTGCAATGGAGGTCCAGATGGGTGTTACCAGTTGGGGAGGGGGCGCATGTGCAGTCTGACACTATCCAATCAGTGCTGACAGTGCCAGACTATACAGGGACACACCCTCAACTGGTAACACCCCTCTGGACCTTCATGGTAGACTGCTTAGCAATTCATTTGTAAACTTCTAATGGGAATAATAAAAGAATGGCACAGCATACAGAACTAAGAATAGAGGCTCCAGAACGTATTATTACATGGGGAATGCAATTAGATATTAAAACAGACAGGTCAGGAGAGGTGAGAGCTCCCCTTTAACTATGCATGCTGTGCTCAAGGGATATGGTAAAGCCCACCTGTTCATTTAATCAATCCAGGAGGAATAACAGAGGAACCACACAATGAAGGACTGCCTTGGATATTCTTTAAAGGGTATTCTCACAGTAACACGCAATGGAATTTATCAACCGGGACATGCCTTTACTTTATGATTGGTGGTGGTCCGACCTGGGGGCCTTACATATATTATATTATTTCCCATGCTGCAGTGCGACACCGTAGCCTATCATTATAAAAATTGATGCGCGACATTGGTACGACAAAATGTGTGACACATGTCGTCATGTATCCCTAGCCTTAAAGGGGCAGGGCGCTGCGGAGGACACTGTTAAGGGGGCAGGGGCCACACTGTTAATGGGGCAGGGCTAGTGATGGCCTTGCGGTTCGCCCGGCAGTCGGTTTGCGGCGAACTTTGCTCGTTCGTGATTTGCCGAACATGTGAACATCTGGCGATATTCGCACCCGCCATATTCTTTTACATTGTGAAGAACTTTGACCCATGACACATCCATCAGGAGGTACAGGACAGCCGATTGAGACGTTTCAGCACATGGACACACCCCCTACCCTATAACAGAGCCCGATCTGGCCGCCATTTTACATTCAGTGTTTTGTCAGTGTAGGGAGAGGTTGCTGTGTGGAGCAGGGACAGGCTGTTAGGGACACCAAACGCTGGGTAATAGGGCCACAAAAGTCCTTTTAAGGACTGGTAACGTTGTGCTATCAATAGGTGTGATATACTTATAATATACTTACAAACATAGAGAGTATATTATAGTGGATTTGTATTGTGCGGCAGTTGTGTGCGGTTCTGCAGCGATACTGCAGGTATATAGAGGGGCAACAAGAGCTATTGGAACAAATAATTATTATATAACTGGTGTGATATACCAGTCGCCCCCCCAAAAAAACTGATAGAAGCAGGAGTGTTATATGCCAACAATATACTTTCTATATAGTGCATTTGGGTACTGCAGCATTTGTTTGCGGTTTTGCTGCACACAGTGACAAACGGTATTGGAAAAAATAATTATAACTGGTGTGCGCATGCGCGTACGCGGAAATTACATTGCCGATATTTTGCATTTAAAAAAATAATGAATGGAGATCGCAAATTGGAATAATCCATCTGGTGTCACTGTCCAGGTTGTGGGACTATTTGTGCACTTCTACTAAGTATTTCTTGGCTGCAAATATGAGCTGAAGGTTTGCGAACATTTGATCGCATTCGCGCTATCACGTTTGCGAACTGTCCCGGCAGATGTTCGTCCATCACTAGCAAAGGCCACTATTAAAGGGGCGGGCACTGTGGAGTTCACTGTTAAGGGGGCAGGGACCACTATTGAAGGGGCAGCTGCTGTGGAGGTCACTGTTAAAGGGGCAGCCACTGTGAAGGTCACTGTTAAGGATGCAGGCTGCTGTGGAGGTCACTGTTGAAGGAGCAGGCACTGTGGAGGTCACTGTTAAGGGGGTGGGCACTGTGGAGGTCACTGTTGAAGGGGCGGGCACTGTGGAGGTCACTGTTAAGGGGGCAGGCACTGGTGAGGTCACTGTTAAGGGTGCAGGCTGCTGTGGAGGTCACTTTTAAAGGGGAGGGCACTGTGGAGGTCACTGTTGAAGGAGCAGGCACTGTTGAGCTCACTGTTAAGGGGGCGGGCACTTTGGAGGTCACTGTTGAAGGGGCGGGCACTGTGGAAGTCACTGTTAAAGGGGCGGGCACTGGGGAGGTCACTGTTAATGGGGCGGGCACTGTGGAGTTCACTGTTAAGGGGGCAGGGGCTACTATTGAAGGGGCAGCTGCTGTGGAGGTCACTGTTAAGGGGGCGGGCACTGTGGAGGTCACTGTTGAAGGAGCGAGCACTGTGGAGGTCACTGTTAAGGGGGCGGGCACTGTGGAGGTCACTGTTAAAGGGGTGGGCACTGTGGATGTCACTGTTAAGGGTGCAGGCTGCTGTGGAGGTCACTGTTAAAAGGGCGGGCACTGTTGAGGTCACTGTTAAGGGGCGGGCACTGTGGAGGTCACTGTTAAAGGGACGGGCACTGTGGAGGTCACTGTTAAAGGGGTGGGCACTGTTGAGTTCACTGTTAAGTGGTAGGCACTGTGGAGGTCACTGTTGAAGGGGCAGGCACTGTTGAGGTCACTGTTAAGGGGCGGGCACTGTGGAGGTCACTGTTAAAGGGACGGGCACTGTGGAGGTCAATGTTAAAGGGGTGGGCACTGTTGAGTTCACTGTTAAGTGGTAGGCACTGTGGAGGTCACTGTTGAAGGGGCAGGCACTGTTGAGGTCACTGTTAAGGGGGCGGGCACTTTGGAGGTCACTGTTGAAGGGGCGGGCACTGTGGAAGTCACTGTTGAAGAAGCGGGCACTGTGGAGGTCACTGTTAAGGGGACGGGCACAGTGGAAGTCACTGTTAAAGGGGCGGGCACTGTGGAGGTCACTGTTAAGGGTGCAGGCCGCTGTGGAGGTCACTGTGAAAGGGGCAGGCACTGTTGAGGTCACTGTTAAGGGGTGGGCACCGTGGAGGTCACTGTTAAAGGGGCGGGCACTGGGGAGGTCACTGTTAATGGGGCGGGCACTGTGGAGTTCACTGTTAAGGGGGCAGGGGCTACTATTGAAGGGGCAGCTGCTGTGGAGGTCACTGTTAAGGGGGCGGGCACTGTGGAGGTCACTGTTGAAGGAGCGAGCACTGTGGAGGTCACTGTTAAGGGGGCGGGCACTGTGGAGGTCACTGTTAAAGGGGTGGGCACTGTGGATGTCACTGTTAAGGGTGCAGGCTGCTGTGGAGGTCACTGTTAAAAGGGCGGGCACTGTTGAGGTCACTGTTAAGGGGCGGGCACTGTGGAGGTCACTGTTAAAGGGACGGGCACTGTGGAGGTCACTGTTAAAGGGGTGGGCACTGTTGAGTTCACTGTTAAGTGGTAGGCACTGTGGAGGTCACTGTTGAAGGGGCAGGCACTGTTGAGGTCACTGTTAAGGGGCGGGCACTGTGGAGGTCACTGTTAAAGGGACGGGCACTGTGGAGGTCACTGTTAAAGGGGTGGGCACTGTTGAGTTCACTGTTAAGTGGTAGGCACTGTGGAGGTCACTGTTGAAGGGGCAGGCACTGTTGAGGTCACTGTTAAGGGGCGGGCACTGTGGAGGTCACTGTTAAAGGGACGGGCACTGTGGAGGTCACTGTTAAAGGGGTGGGCACTGTTGAGTTCACTGTTAAGTGGTAGGCACTGTGGAGGTCACTGTTGAAGGGGCAGGCACTGTTGAGGTCAGTGTTAAGTGAGCGGGAACTGTAGAGATCACTGTTAAAGGGGCGGGCACTGTAGAGGTCACTGTTAAAGGGGCGAGTCCTGTGGAGGTCACTGTTAAGGGGCGGGAACTGTGGAGGTCACTGTTAAAGGGGCGGGCACTGTGGAGGTCACTGTTAAAAGGGTGGGTTTAGTGGAGGTCACTGTTAAAGGGGCAGGGTACTGTGGGGGTGTCAGTGTTAAGGGTTGAGGGGCTGTGGAGTTCACTGTTAAGGGGGCGGGCACTGTGGAGGTCACAGTTAAAGGGGCGGGCACTGTGGAGGTCACTGTTAAAGGGGTGGGCTTAGCGGAGGTCACTGGTAAAGGGGCAGGGTACTGTGGGGGTGTCAGTGTTAAGGGGTGAGGGGCTGTGGAGTTCACTGTTAAAGGGGTGGGCTTAGGGGAGTTCACTGTTAAAGGGGTGGGATACTGTCGATATCTTTCAGCGGCACACAGAAACATTAAGTGAAATAGATGAAATATACCCGTGTGAGGCCGGGTCCCTCTGCTAGTTATAGTATATAATGTTACATGTTATGTTGTATCATATTAAAGTGAAGCTTCTCAAAAAGACCCCCTCTGTATAGCCCCCTCTGTATAGACCCCCTCTGTATAGACCCCCTCTGTAAAGAGCACCTCTGATGTACCCTGCAGTTCATGTTGAATTTCCAATGTCTATGACCTTTTTCTTTGAAGGGACCACCGCTCCAGAAGACCAGATCCTGCTGTATTTTGGGAGGTCATCTCTCAGATTCTCTGCTGTATATTATACTACTCTGTCCCCAGCCTTAACACATCTGATGTCAAAAGATATCCCTGGCATCAATAGGGCAGAAATCTCGATGAACCCTTGAAGGACCCCATCAGGACAGACCCCTGTCACACTCCGCTTACAGCAAAGCGTGCAGCAGTGACAATACTGTAAAGAATACTTCTAGAGAATTATATAAGAAAATATAAATAATTACATAGAAAATACAAAGATGTATCAGAGCTGAACTAAAGCTAAATGATGAAACCAAAGTGATTTGGTCCAGATTGCAAACACGGCTCTGCTATATCTATATTTCACATTTACAGCCTGACATGGCAATTTTGTTCAAGTATGAAAACCAGAGAAGCCCGCCAGCAACGACGGGGTTAAAATCTGCCAGGACGGAGTGTTTTTTCTGCGGAGTCCATCAGTCTGTCAGGCAGGTTGAAATATTAGCTTTTTCATTGCAGCCTTTCAAATAAATCTGATAACTGTATTAAGAACTATTCATTTTTCCCCTCTAATAAATATATTTAGTAATGAACTGTCTAACACAATAACCTTGCAGCTTTTGACTTTTGTCACAGTGTATTGTGTTTCACAGTGTGAACAGCCGTAATGATCATGTGATCACATGAGTCGATTCATTTTGGCAAGCGTCGCCACTTGACAGGTATGTAATACACTTGCCTTGCGGCTTTGAGACCAGGTTTCAAGAGCAGCCTTTACTGATGTGAGTGAAAATCATTCAGATCTCATAACTGTATCAAATGTCAGGAGCGGTAAAGATCACCCGGCATTCACGGGGAGGAAGATTAGACCAGCCAGATACCGAATACTGACCCCGTCCATGCATGCCGACCACTGTGCCGTGTAAGTAGCGAAGCCAGAGGCGTCATCTGTATCTATAATAGGGCCCCCAACCTAATATAGGACATTTATAATAAGTGAGTGGCCTTTAGGTCCCCTCCGGCACCGGGGTCGGGGTTCAACTTCTTCCTCTGCACCCCCTAAAGCAACACCCCCGCCAATCCCAAATTAATCCTTTCAATTTTCAGTTCTAGGCAGCGTAATGTAGCAACCTTAGTCTTGGCCCCTATTCCCCAAGCTGTAGGGTCTCTGTAAATATTCACAAACCTTCTCAGATAGCAAAAAATCCTTCTAGTGTAAAATGGTCGATGCTCTATAGCTAGGAGGGGCAGGAAGGGGACGTAGCTGGAGCTGTATGAGGGGAGAAAGGGAGGAAGAGCAGCAGGAGACACCTGATTGGCTCAGAGCACACCAAGAAGAAGAGCCCGCCCACTCGGAGCCATGAAGAATTAAAATGTTCAAAATGCAACTATATTGCTTGCAGATCAGACACAAAAGGAAGAGTATGGCCTTAGAGATAGGGGCAGCGTCATCAGTAAGGGGGTAGACTACGCCAAAAGCAGAAACGCAGGAAATGCGCACCAAAGAAAAGTTCAGCTCACCTCTGTTGCTTCACCCAGGCTGCTAGGTGCACGGAAAACCCGGAGCAGAGCAGGTGAACATGCAAGATAAAGCGATCCGGTATCTTGATAAGATCCACTCTAGCTTCTTGATAAAATCCACAGGCTTTATTGAAAAGAAAAAATGCCACCATGTAGCACAGTGCAGCATGCCTGGCCTACGCGGTTCGAACCCTGTGGTTCTTAGTTAACAGTAAGGACCGCAGGGTTCGGAAAGCCTGTGGATTTTATCAAGAAGCTAGAGTGCCGGATCGTGTTATCTTGCAAACCGGAAAAATTTAGAATATATTAACAATTTTGTGAAAAATGACAATAAAAAATAAGAAAAAGATTATAAGGCTAATCAAAAATAAGAATAAGCCGTAGCTCAGAAGACACGAAACTTAAACAGATCAACCCTGAGTTATATAAAAAGATACAGCATTCATATATATATATATATATATATATATATATATATAAAAATTAAATATGAAAAATTCACAGAGTAGAAAAATATAACAGAGAGAAGCAGGATCGATAAAGGGCATGTGCTGGGAAAGGCAATTGAGTATATCTAAAGAAGGAGAAACATTGTAACAACTGTATCAATAATGTGACAATCCATATATTGATACATGGAACTCAAACATATAGTCCATAGACAAAAAGGATATGACCCCGCGGGGCTGCGGGATAGAAGCCCACACATACCGCCCACATGTTCAGCTTACCTGCACTTTATTATGTTCCTATATGAGCTCTGAATTATCTTTCTCTATTCCATGAATATAACTTTTAGTATTTTTTATATAAATTTATTCTCCTTTTCTTTACACAATTCATTTCTTGGGTTTACATCTTTACTGTGCCTTATCCCTTTTGTCTTATTACAGGTGGTGCTGTAGGAGGACCATTATTGGGCTACTTTCACATCTGCGCTTTCCCTTTCCCTATGACGGATCTCAATAGCGGGGGGAAACGCTTCCGTTTTGTCCTCATTCATTGGGGACAATGGGGACAAAACTGAACGAAACGGAATGCACCAGAATGCATCCTATTCCGTTTGGTTGCGTCCCCATCCCGGGCAGAATAAGCAGCGTTTCTGAGTGCCTCCTGGGATGCGGAACAAGAGGCGATCCGTCCTGACACACAATGTAAGTCAATGAACACGGATCCGTTTTCTTGGACACAAAAGAAAATGGATCCATCATGAACTCCATTCAAAGCCAATGGGGGACGGATCCGTTTTCTCTTCTCTTGGCTATTTTAAAGATAATACAACCGGATCCGTTCATCACGGATGTAGACGGTTGTATTATCGTGACTGAAGTGTTTTTGCCAATCCATGACGGTATGAAAGTAGCCTTATTTGATTTAATTTAACTTGTTTATTTAATTTAATAAAGTTACATTTTTATGAATTTTATATTTTCATGTGCACGCATTTTCTATGGCGTTTTTTTCATTTCTCGTTTAGTTCTTTAACACATTTCTAGCACCCCAAAAAAAAATATAGTCGTGCCCGCTTTAGTTAAACAAGGGGCTGGAACACATGTAGTTCCCATCTCAAACCTAAGACTCCACTGACTTTTTCTCTTGCAGTGAAGAAAGATCTGTGGACAATTCCACTAAGGACTATCTTCAGGTGATGAGCAAATCAGGTACAGTACAGACCAAAAGTTTGGACACACCTTCTCATTCAAAGAGTTTTCTTTATTTTCATGACTATGAAGGCATCAAAACTATGAATTAACACACGTGGAATTATATACATAACAAACAAGTGTGAAACAACTGAAAATATGTCATATTCTAGGTTCTTCAAAGTAGCCACCTTTTGCTTTGATTACTGCTTTGCACACTCTTGGCATTCTCTTGATGAGCTTCAAGAGGTAGTCCCCTGAAATGGTCTTCCAACAGTCTTGAAGGAGTTCCCAGAGATGCTTAGCACTTGTTGGCCCTTTTGCCTTCACTCTGCGGTCCAGCTCACCCCAAACCATCTCCATTGGGTTCAGGTCCGGTGACTGTGGAGACCAGGTCATCTGGCGCAGCACCCCATCACTCTCCTTCATGGTCAAATAGCCCTTACTTTCAAAGTTTTCCCAATTTTTTCGGCTGACTGACTGACCTTCATTTCTTAAAGTAATGATGGCCACTCGTTTTTCTTTACTTAGCTGCTTTTTTCTTGCCATAATACAAATTCTAACAGTCTATTCAGTAGGACTATCAGCTGTGTATCCACCTGACTTCTCCTCAACGCAACTGATGGTCCCAACCCCATTTATAAGGCAAGAAATCCCACTTATTAAACCTGACAGGGCACACCTGTGAAGTGAAGACCATTTTAGGGGACTACCTCTTGGAGCTCATCAAGAGAATGCCAAGAGTGTGCAAAGCAGTAATCAAAGCAAAAGGTGGCTACTTTGAAGAACCTAGAATATGACCTATTTTCAGTTGTTTCACACTTGTTTGTTATGTATATAATTCCACATGTGTTAATTCATAGTTTTGATGCCTTCATAGTCATGAAAATAAAGAAAACTCTTTGAATGAGAAGGTGTGTCCAAACTTTTGGTCTGTACTGTATATTTCTCTCTCTTTTCCAAAAATACGTTTCGAATTCTGTTTCTATTGAATTTGACCCAAATCCCTATAAAAATGTTTGCCTTTTTTTGGTCAATTGTATTTTTTTCTTGCATTTTTCCACAGACATGAAAACAGACTGCTGTTTGCAACAACCAAAAAGTGTGTGCGCAGGAGGTCATGTGGAGTTTCTCGCGTGCTCCGTTGGCGGGTAAGGAAGAATTGGTCTTGCTGCTCCTTGCAACCAATCAGAGCTCAGCTTTTATTTCTTACACTGCTCTGAAAAATGAAGCTGGCGATGTGATTATGTTTTGACAGTTTTGATACATTTTAGATATTTTTTTAGGATACTATGCTTATCGCCATTATTCTCCAGCACTAGGACATTTAACCCTTTGGCACTCTGCACCCCAGGACACGCCCTTAGATTATACAACTAATTTTACTTACAATAAAACACCGGGCGCACTGATAATCTCCTTCACGTAATGCCTTCCTGCGCCGGTTCAGCTCTGCTGTCACAATGTCTTCCTCAGCTCGGTGTACTGTAGCAATTAATGCAGAGTGAAGACATCTCCGGCTGTAACCACTCCATCCAGTCCTGTCTCTTCTGAGGACAATCAGGATCTCGCCAGGATTCCTGCACACCATAAAGGAGGCCACGTTCTCTCTCTAAATGTTAAGAGTTTTTGCCCCTCCCTTCACGTTTCTACCTATGTTGGACTTTTCTTACATTACCATAATGTATTAACCCCTTAACGCATAATCACGTACATGTAATCAGGTACATTGCATGGAACAGGCTCACGAGATGAGCTCGCTCCATACATGGCAGGTGCCAGCTGTATAATACAGCCGGTGCCCACTGGTGATGACCCAGATCGACGCTGATCCCGGTCACCTAACCCCTTAGATGCAGCTGTCAATAGCTACAGTGGTATTGGTGAGCTTAGATAGAGGGCTTGACTCCTTCTGTCCTCTGATCAGAGCCCCCAAGGTGAAATCACAGGGCTGCGATCGGAGGCCATAACAGCCTGGAGCCTTGTGAATGAGGGGTTTTCTCTCTATTCTTGGAGATCAGTTGGTCAGGAGCACA
Organism: Bufo bufo; assembly: GCF_905171765.1. Lineage (NCBI taxonomy): Eukaryota > Metazoa > Chordata > Amphibia > Anura > Bufonidae > Bufo > Bufo bufo. The sequence goes on along the minus strand of NC_053399.1, from coordinate 9,068,550 downwards.
CTCATTTAACTGGTTAGTAATGGCACATTAGAGGTCATCTCCCCAATTAGGACATTAATTGATATTGTGAATGTTGAGAGGGAAAAGACCTTCAACTATAAAGCTCTATGATTGGGCAGGAGAAGCAGGACTCACACGCATCCTCTATGAATGGGTGGAGAAGCAGGACTCACAGGCTTCCTATATGAGTGGGTTGGGGAAGAAGGACTCACAGGCTTCCTATATGAGTGGGTTGGGGAAGAAGGACTCACAGGCTTCCTATATGAGTGGGTTGGGGAAGAAGGACTCACAGGCTTTCTCTATGAGTGGGCAGGAGAAGCAGGACTCACAGGCTTTCTCTATGAGTGGGCAGGAGAAGCAGGACTCACAGGCTTTCTCTATGAGTGGGTGGAGGAAGCAGGACTCACAGGCTTTCTTCATGAGTGGGTGGAGGAAGCAGGACTCACAGGCTTTCTTCATGAGTGGGTGGAGGAAGCAGGACTCACAAGCTTTCTATATGAGTGGGTGGAGGAAGCAGGACTCACAGGCTTTCTCTATGAGTAGATGGGGGAAGCAGGACTCACATGCAACCTCTATGAATGGGTGGGGAAGCAGGACTCAAAGGCTTTCTCTATGAGTGGGTGGAGGAAGCAGGTCTCACAGGCTTTTTCCATGAGTGGGTGGAGGAATCAGGACTCACAGGCTTTCTCTATGAGTGGGTGGAGGAAGCAGGTCTCACAGGCTTTTTCCATGAGTGGGTGGAGGAATCAGGACTCACAGGCTTTCTCTATGAGTGGGTGGAGGAAGCAGGACTCACAGGCTTTCTCTATGAGTTTAGTAGAAAGACAATTTTTACATAAAAACCTGAATACAACCATAGACTAGTGTTCAGGTGCTCAGGTCGAACACCTGCTGCTGGTGAGCTGACCCTCTAAAACATTATATGCGAGGGCCTGCAGTTGAGCTGACCCTCTAAAAGATTGTAGGTGAGGGCCTGCTGGTGAGCTGACCCTCTAAAACATCACATGCGAGGCCCTTCAGGTAAGTTGACCCTCTAAAACATTAGGAGCGAGGGCAGACTAATAAGCATGTTGATATGATGGAGGAGGAGGATGAGAAAAGGGAGATTGAACCATATACCCTTTTTTTGTGGTGGAAGGGGTGCATGGAAATACAGTGTATTCAGTACATTATAAACAACACATATAGAGTGCCTTTATGTTCAGCCGCTTTCCTCTGGTGGAGTAGAGAAGTCAGGGGCAATCCAGGCCTTGTTAATTTTTATAAGAGTCAACCTGTCAGCATTTTCAGTTGACAGTCGGGTGTGCTTATCAGTTATTATGCCCCCGACAGCACTAAATACCCAATGTCATAACAAAAAAAACTGTGGAAATAATGTATCAAAAATAATATCAACTTTATTACATGATATGTATAAAAATATAAAGGAAAAAAGGCAAGATGGAAAAGGTATACAGAAAAGCGAAGGGCATTCCCTCAACTGGACAACCATGTATACCCACAGAGCTAGTAAGCACTTACCGGGTACCAGGCCATACGCTGTGTCTCACAACAGCCCAAGTTATGTACCGCAAAAATGGTAATAACATGTGTCACACACCCCAATAGGGGATTACACAACGTGGTACAGTTGTGTCAGAAAATAGTCCCTGGACATTTGTGAGATCTACAGCCTGTGCCCCTGGTAACCATGAACAACATGTATATAGATAGCATGGTAATGGTATACTCACAGCCTAGTCTATATCATAGGCCTAATATGGATACTGTACATGGCAGTGTCTTAAAAGACACACCTAACCAGGGACGTACCTGAAGACATGATCTAGCCCAGGAGAGGTAAGAAAGCCCTAAATACCCACTCTGACAAAACGCTGGTGGCAGGGCAGGCTAGCACCTCCAAGGCGTAGTGCTCCAGTTCGTGCCACGTGTCCAGCTTGGACACCCAGTAGATGTAAGGCACTGAGGGCATCCATGCCCACTCGTCGCTTGTGAAGAGCGGAAGCTGACTGGAAAGGCGACGACCATGTTGCAGCTGGTATTCCACTACTGCCCTCTGCTGCTCACAAAGCCTGGCCAACATGTGGAACGTGGAGTTACAGCGCCTGCTCACGTCGCACAACAGTCGGTGAGCTGATAATTGCAAGCGATGCTGCAGCGTTGACAGACCAGTGGAAGCTGTAGATGACTTGCGGAAATGGGCACACACGCGGCGCACCTTCACCAGTAGCTCAGGCAAATTGGGGTCGGTTTTGAGAAACCGCTGAACCACTCAGTTGAACACGTGGGCTAGGCATGGGATGTGTGTGAGCTTGCCAAGCTCCAAAGCCGCCACCAAGTTACGGCCATTATCAGACACAACCATGCCTGGTTCTAGGTTGAGTGGCGAGAGCCACAGCTCAGTCTGGTCCCTTATCTCCTGCCACAGCTCTGCGGCGGTGTGCTGTTTGTCAACTAAGCAGATCAGCTCAAGCGTGGCCTGTTATCGCTTCCCCACTGCAGTGCTACACTGCTTCCAGCTACTGACTAATGGCTGACTGGTGCTGCAAGAGGATAATTCTGAGGTGAAAGTGGAGGAGGAGACAGAGGAGGAGAAGTGGGGGTTGGAGCCACTAACATAGGTGGTGGCGAAAATCCTGAAGGAAGTAGGTCCCGCAATCCTTGATGTCGGTAGCACCTGTGCCATCCCAGGGTACGACTCGCTCCCGGCCTCCACAACGTTCACCCAGTGTGCCATCAGGGAAATGTGGCATCCCTGGCCACAAGCACTTTTCCATGTGTCAGTCGTTAAGTGGACCTTCCTAATAACTGCGTTGGTCAGGCACGGGTGATGTTACGGGATACATGCTGGTGTAAGGTGGGAACGACACACCGTGAAAAAGAGTGGCGGCTGGGGACTGAGTAACGCGGGACGCCCGACGACAACAGGCTGCCTCAGTGTCCACAAGCCTAAATGGCAACATTTTCAGTGCCAGCAATTTAGAAAGATGCGCATTTAGTGCTATGGCCTGTGGGTGGGTGTCTGGGTATTTGCGCTTGTGTTCAAATGCCTGGGGTAAGGACATTTGTACGCTGCGCTGGGACACAGAAGTGGATGTGCTAGCTGATGGTACTTTGCGAAGGTCCAGGTGCAGGGCAGGAGGCATCCGGGCCTGCGTTTCGGACAGGGGATTGGCCAGCACGTAACACAGGGGAAAAGGAGGCAGTGGTGGTTCATGCTGGTTGTGGTAAGGTGGTGGTTGTGGTGAGGTTGCTAGTGTTCACGCCCCTGCTCATTTTTGTATGGCACAGGTTGCAAATTACAATTATTTTGTCTTCCGCACTTTTCTAAAAAAAGCGCCAGACTGCGGAACATCTACCCCTTGGCAAGGGATAATTCTGAAATAACAGTTGCGGGCCTGTTTGGTGTGGCCCGCCTTCTCCCTTTTGCCACCCCACTGCCTCTTCCAGCCTGTTGTGGTGCTGCGGATCCCTCCCCCTCTGTACTGCTGTCCTCGCTCGGCTTGCGACCTTCCCAGGTTGGGTCAGTGATTTCATCGTCCACCACCTCCTCTTCCACTTCCTCACTCTGCTCATACTCCTGACTTGTTGACCTAACAACAACTTCACTTATTGACAACTGTGTCTCATCATCAACCTCTTGAGACACTAATTGCCGTTGACTTATTGTCTCATCATCATCATCATCCACCTCGTGAAACACTTATTGCTGTTCCCCACCGTCATCTTCTTCTGACTGTGGATTCTCAAGAGCTTGGGAATCAGGGCACAAGATCTCATGTCCCTCTTCAAGCGGGTTTGTCGAGAGGCCCAAATGAAGGAATGGTGTTGGAAAGAGATCTTCAGAATATCCGAGTGTGGGATCACTTGTTTGGAAAGACTCTCCATTGTGGGAGGAAGGAGGATCAGGGTGAGGATTGTGTTGACCAGACTCTTGGCTACTGAGACTGGACTTGGTGGAAGACAGGGTGGTGCTTAACCGACTGGAAGCATTATCTACTGCAATCCAACCGACCACCTGGTCGCACTGGTCTGACTTCGAGAGCGTTGTCCTGCGCCGCCCTGCAAACTGGGACATGAAGCTAGGTATCGTGGATGAGCGTGTTTCTTGTGCTCTGGCAGCAGACACAGTTTCAACGCGCTCAGGGCCACGGCCTCTGCGTGCACCATCAGCAGCATGGCCACTTCCCCGTCCCTTACTGCTCGCCTTCTTCATATTAAACGTTATATATGTTTGAAAGTATGTCACACGTACAGTAGTGTAGGATTTGGAAGTGTATGCGCAAAAAAATAAAAAAAGGTATTTGGGATGTGGTAACGTCACACAGGAGAAATACCGCAGATAATGCCACTGATGTCAGCAGCGGCTAATATAAAATTACAGGGAAAGTCACAGGTATTTTGGATGTGGAAACATTATACAGGAGATGTAGCGCAGGTAATGTAACTGTCCGCAGTGGACACTATCTACGGAAGAAGTACACTGGATGTCATAGGTATTTGTAGGCTGCGCACACTTTACACAGGAGATGTAGCGCAGATAATGTCGCTGTCTGCAGCGGCCTAAATATTGAACGCTATTTAGCGCAGTATTCCCTAAAAATAGATATTGCTGCCAGATACAACAATAGTCCTTAAAAGGACTTTTGGGTCTCTGACAAGTTTTTCTAATGAAAAAAAATAAAATTTCACTTCCTACACTATCTCTCCCTTCTTCAGCACAGCTCTTCCTGACTAACAATACAGCACCCGAAAAAAGCGTTCCGGCCAGCCAATCACTGAAATGCCAGTAACCAACATGGCTACGGCATTACAGTGAGTGGCAGTACTTACCTGCATGTTTATTGGCTGCGTAGCAGGCAACAAACGTGCGGGAAGGAGACTCGAGCATTGCGCTCGAGCACACGCGGTATTCGGTTGAATACCGCCATGTGCCGAGCATGCTCGATCAACACTACCATAGACAACTATATATCCCTGATCCCAGTGTCTGCTATGATAATCTGCCTTCAGATGGCAGACTTGATAAATCCACATTACATGTCCATGCTAGTCTGGTGGATTATGTTAGGACTCTTGCTAGCTTGAGTTTTTATGCAATATTATATGCTTTCATCATGGAAGCTAAAAACAATCCTTTTTGAGGGTTGATAGGCAGAAATTTTTATTTCATGTTTCGTAGACTTGGTGCTGATAGCTAACCCCAGGAGATGGCATCCCCACTAGCCTGAATTATTATAGCCCTCTACACCCCTTGTGTTCTATGTTGCAAGGACATGAAACCGATGGCACCATTATCAGCCATGTCGGGAACTGGTGACCTTTACTTGCCTATAGAGTCATCTTCTAATGCCACTTACTGCAAGCCCCTATGTGGTCTGGATGTAACCCAGATGCTCAGATTGAACAATCAAAGCTTGGATCTCAAATTAAAACCATTCTGCTGCTTTCAGACTCCCTGCCGAGGAGGAAGATCACCACTTGTGTGGATAACGTAATAGCCTGCAGCTTCAGAAACTACTACCAGCTAAGAAGCCCCTCTGATAGGGATAGGGGGTCATTACCTAAACCTGCTCTGAAGGCAAAGCTTGGACAACAAGATCATGTTCATCTAAATGGTACAGACTTCAGATTTCATGAAAATTACAGTCAATATCTATATATCTATCCATCCATCTAATATCTCTTCTATCTATCTAAATATGCACTATCTATTATCTATCTTTCTTCTCATTTTTATCTATCGATCAATCTATCGGCCTATTGAATACTATCTATCTATTTAATATCTATCTATCTATTATCTATCTCCTATTTATCTATCTATCTATTTAATATCTATCTATCTATCTATCTATCTATCTATCTATCTATCATCTTATCTATCTATTATCTATCTATTTAATATCTATCTATCTATCTATCTATTATCTATCTCCTATTTATCTATCTATCTATTTAATATCTATCTATCTATCTATCTATCTATCATCTTATCTATCTATTATCTATCTATTATCTATCTATCTATCTATCTATCTATCTGTCCATCTGTCCATCCATCCATCCTTCTATCCGCCCGTCCGTCTATCTATCGATCTACTATCTATCCATCTATTATCTATCTATCTATCTATTATCTATATATTATCTATCTATTATCTATCTATCTATTATCTATCTACACATCCATTAGATTCTTCATCTTCCTACTTTGCTCATTCTCATTATACTGTATCATTTCCGGCTACAGGTGTAATCCCGACCCACTTTACCCGGCGTCAGGCTTCGGCCTACATTCTTCCAGCCTGATGTTTAACTAGCTGAGAAGATTGTGGAGGATTGATGTAAAATCTTGAGATGACAATAATTAATCACTCGTTGTTCCTTGCTGCTAATGACGACTGTTTCCTAAATACACCCTATGCGTTAGGACAGGACAATTTGTTATTCTATCTATTAACTAATTGGGTCTGTGCTTGATTGACAAAGCTCCTCGGAGGACCTCTCCATCTAACCTTCAATCTCGAATAATCTGTCCAGATCCAGGTATCCAGGATTCTCCGTGGTGTCTTTGTATTGTGGAGTAAGCCCCCGAACAAAATGCTAATCTGGGTGGTTTACTAACCTCTTACTCTTCAATCCACTCGGAATTTTCCTGATTGCCCTATTCATAACCAAATAAGCTATGATCGTATACTTAATTATAGCCTGCATTGTCTTAACGAGAACAGGCATCAAGCTAACTTGTCTTTAATTAGATGCTTTCAATAACGCACATTTTATGTTCCTTGCTCATTTTTTATATTTTTATATTGTCCGTAATATTCTGGTAAATAGACTTTTCTAACAGACTTATGATGTTCTCTGGATTTACGGAAACAATTTATTTGCTGCTGTAAAAAGGGGGAAAAATCAGCTAAAGGTCATCACGGGTGAGCAGCAGAAAAATAGTAAGACTGGGGAAATAGATATGAGATAGATAGATAGATAGATAGATAGATAATAGATAGATAGATAATAGATAGATAGATAGATAATAGATAGATAGATAATAGATAGATAATAGATAGATAATAGATAGATAATAGATAGATAGATAGATAGATAGATAATAGATAGATAGATAGATAGATAGATAGATAGATAATAGATAAGAGATAGATAGATAGATAGATAGATGATAGATAGATAATAGATAGATAGATAATAATAGATAGATAGATAGATAATAGATAGATAGATAGATAGATAGATAGATAGATAATAGATAAGAGATAGATAGATAGATGATAGATAGATAATAGATAATAGATAGATAGATAGATAATAGATAGATGATAGATAGATAGATAATAGATAGATAGAGAGATAGATAGATAATAGATAGATAGATAATAGATAGATGATAGATAGATAGATAATAGATAATAGATAGATAGAGAGATAGATAGATAGATAGATAGATAGATAGATAGATAATAGGTAGATTGATAGATAGATAGATAGATAGATAATAGATAATAGATAGATAGATAATAGATAGATAGATAATAGATAATAGATAGATAGATAGATAGATAGATAATAGATAATAGATAGATATGAGATAGATAATAGATAGATAATAGATAGATAGATAGATAGAAAGATAGATAGATAGATAGATAATAGATAGATAGATAGATAGATAGATAGGAGATAGATAGATAGATAGATAGATAGATAGATAGATAGATAGATAATAGATAGAATATAGATAGATAGAATATCGATAGATAGATAAATAATAGATAGATGATAGATAGATAGATGATAAATAATAGATAGGTAGGTAGATAGATAATAGATAGATAGATAATAGATAGATAGATAGATAATAGATAGATAATAGATAGATAATAGATAGATAGATGATAGATAGATAGATAATAGATAGATAATAGATAGATAGATAGATAATAGATAATAGATAGATAGATAGATAGATAGATAGATAATAGATAGATAATAGATAGATAGATAGATAGATAATAGATAGATAGATAATAGATAGATAGATAGATAGATAGATAGATAATAGATAGATAATAGATAGATAATAGATAGATAGATGATAGATAGACACGAGATCATCAGTTTTTTCGATGAGATCCCTTTGCACATATTTATAGAATATGAGAACCAGATATGCCCCATGATGTCTTGTATTTCCAGTGTCATTTTTGGGTATGGACTACCCGTTGGAGGCCTGGGCCTTGTGACCCTGAGGACCTCTCAGCACTTCTCCTCCAGACACTTGCTCGCCTTACACTCGTGGTTGCTCAGCGCGGTGGTCTATTTTCCACTGTGGTCTGAAGTTCTCTTCGGCAGGGAAAGTAATCCGCGGCCAAAACAAACCGTTGGAGGTGGAGAATGTCCAAGGAACAGATTCCCCGAAATCCAGTTCAGCTGTCCTGTTCCATCCTCGCACATGCTGGAAGTGAATAGGGCGTCTCTGAAAGTATTCCACGCTCACACAGTAGATTCTTCAAGGAAAAAATATTTTAGCAACATTTTTACAAAAGAAAAAGTAGAAACATGAAACTCTTTTGTATAATATTATTATAAGCAGTAGCAAAGCTTGGGTGGGTCAGCATGTACTTAACTGGGACAAAAGTTATTTGTTATGGCAGCGAATTGAAGATTCTCTCCCTAAGATAGGTCATCAATGTTTAATGTCTGACCCCAGCGATCAGGAGATCGAGCTTTAATACCTACGGTGTCTGATGCCAGGAGTAGGGAGGGCAGCAAGAAGCCTCTGTGTCTATTTTAAATATGTTGTTAGAACAGCAAATTGAAGGATTGCTCATTAGGATAGGTCATCATCAATATGTGATGTCTGACCCCAGCGATCCGGAGATCAAGCTTTAACGCTCAAGGTGTCTGGTGCCAGGAGTAAGAAGGATAGCAATGGGCCACTCTGTCTAGGCCAGAGTATTATATGCATTGTTTGGGCTGCAAATTGAATTTTTGCTCCTTTTGATAGGTTATCTATGTGTGATGTCTGACCCCAGCGATCAGGAGATCAAGCTTTAATGCCTAAGGTGTCTGGTGCCGGGGGTGGGGAGGACACCAAGAAGGCACTCTGTCTAGGCCACACAGAGCATTATAAACATTGTTAGGGCAGCAGATTGTATGTTTGTTCCTTAGGAGAGGCCATCAGTGTTTCATTTCTGTGCCATGGTGGCATTTAGGTGTTATAAAGCACTATTGTGTTGGTCCATTATGGCACAATATAGTTCCATAATGTCACCATAGCACAGATATCACTGTTATTTCAACACTTTATGGTGGTATTATTGTACTGTATAGTACTATAATTTGGGTATTAAATTACTGCTATTTCATCTATATGCATTGGCAATGTGGCACAGTATATCAGTATCATTTGGGTGTTATAAAGCACTGTTACTTCAGCACTCTGTGATGGCATTATGACTCTGTATTGCTATTTTCTTGGTAAAGTGGTATTATTGCACTATGTAAAGGTATTATCCAGGTGTTATATGGCACTGTTATTCCTGCACTTTATAGTGGTATTATTGCACTATGTAGAGGTATTATCCAGGTGTTATATGGCACTGTTATTCCTGCACTTTATAGTGGTATTATTGCACTATGTACTTGTATTATCCAGGTGTTATATGGCACTGTTATTCCAGCACTCTACAATGGTATTATTGCACGATGTAGAGGTATTACCCAGGTGTTATATGGCACTGTTATTCCAGCACTCTACAGTGGTATTATTGCACTATGTAGTGGTATTATTTGGGTGTTATATGGCACTGTTATTTCAGCACTCTACAGTGGTATTATTGCACGATGTAGTGGTATTATCCAGGTGTTATATGGCACTATTATTTCAGCACTCTACAGTGGTATTATTGCACGATGTAGAGGTATTATTCAGGTGTTATATGGCACAATTTTTTCAGCACTCTACAGTGGTATTATTGCACTATGTACTTGTATTATCCAGGTGTTATATGGCACTGTTATTCCAGCACTCTACAGTGGTATTATTGCACTATGTAGTGGTATTATCCAGGTGTTATATGGCACTGTTATTCCAGCACTCTACAGTGGTATTATTGCACTATGTAGTGGTATTATCCAGGTGTTATATGGCACTGTTATTCCAGCACTCTACAGTGGTATTATTGCACTATGTAGTGGTATTATCCAGGTGTTATATGGCACTGTTATTTCAGCACTCTACAGTGGTATTATTACACTATGTAGAGGTATTATCCAGGTGTTATATGGCACTGTTATTCCAGCACTCTACAGTGGTATTATTGCACTATGTAGAGGTATTATCCAGGTGTTATATGGCACTGTTATTCCAGCACTCTACAGTGGTATTATTGCACTATGTAGAGGTATTATCCAGGTGTTATATGGCACTGTTATTTCAGCACTCTACAGTGGTATTATTGCACTATGTAAAGGTATTATCCAGGTGTTATATGGCACTGTTATTCCAGCACTCTATAGTGGTATTATTGCACTATGTAGAGGTATTATCCAGGTGTTATATGGCACTGTTATTTCAGCACTCTATAGTGGTATTATTGCACTATGTAGTGGTATTATTTGGGTGTTATATGGCACTGTTATTTCAGCACTCTACAGTGGTATTATTACACTATGTAGTGGTATTATCCAGGTGTTATATGGCACTGTTATTTCAGCACTCTACAGTGGTATTATTGCACGATGTAGAGGTATTATCCAGGTGTTATATGGTACTGTTATTTCAGCACTCTACAGTAGTATTATTGCACGATGTAGAGGTATTATCCAGGTGTTATATGGCACTGTTATTCCAGCACTCTACAGTGGTATTATTGCACGATGTAGAGGTATTATCCAGGTGTTATATGGCACTGTTATTTCAGCACTCTACAGTGGTATTATTGCACTATGTAAAGGTATTATCCAGGTGTTATATGGCACTGTTATTCCAGCACTCTATAGTGGTATTATTGCACTATGTAGAGGTATTATCCAGGTGTTATATGGCACTGTTATTTCAGCACTCTATAGTGGTATTATTGCACTATGTAGTGGTATTATTTGGGTGTTATATGGCACTGTTATTTAAGCACTCTACAGTGGTATTATTGCACTATGTAGTGGTATTATTTGGGTGTTATATGGCACTGTTATTTCAGCACTCTACAGTGGTATTATTGCACGATGTAGAGGTATTATCCAGGTGTTATATGGCACTGTTATTCCAGCACTCTACAGTGGTATTATTGCACTATGTAGTGGTATTATCCAGGTGTTATATGGCACTGTTATTCCAGCACTCTACAGTGGTATTATTGCACTATGTAGAGGTATTATCCAGGTGTTATATGGCACTGTTATTTCAGCACTCTACAGTGGTATTATTGCACTATGTAAAGGTATTATCCAGGTGTTATATGGCACTGTTATTCCAGCACTCTATAGTGGTATTATTGCACTATGTAGAGGTATTATCCAGGTGTTATATGGCACTGTTATTTCAGCACTCTATAGTGGTATTATTGCACTATGTAGTGGTATTATTTGGGTGTTATATGGCACTGTTATTTCAGCACTCTACAGTGGTATTATTACACTATGTAGTGGTATTATCCAGGTGTTATATGGCACTGTTATTTCAGCACTCTACAGTGGTATTATTGCACGATGTAGAGGTATTATCCAGGTGTTATATGGTACTGTTATTTCAGCACTCTACAGTAGTATTATTGCACGATGTAGAGGTATTATCCAGGTGTTATATGGCACTGTTATTCCAGCACTCTACAGTGGTATTATTGCACGATGTAGAGGTATTATCCAGGTGTTATATGGCACTGTTATTTCAGCACTCTACAGTGGTATTATTGCACTATGTAAAGGTATTATCCAGGTGTTATATGGCACTGTTATTCCAGCACTCTATAGTGGTATTATTGCACTATGTAGAGGTATTATCCAGGTGTTATATGGCACTGTTATTTCAGCACTCTATAGTGGTATTATTGCACTATGTAGTGGTATTATTTGGGTGTTATATGGCACTGTTATTTAAGCACTCTACAGTGGTATTATTGCACTATGTAGTGGTATTATTTGGGTGTTATATGGCACTGTTATTTCAGCACTCTACAGTGGTATTATTGCACGATGTAGAGGTATTATCCAGGTGTTATATGGTACTGTTATTTCAGCACTCTACAGTAGTATTATTGCACGATGTAGAGGTATTACCCAGGTGTTATATGGCACTGTTATTCCAGCACTCTACAGTGGTATTATTGCACGATGTAGAGGTATTATCCAGGTGTTATATGGTACTGTTATTTCAGCACTCTACAGTAGTATTATTGCACGATGTAGAGGTATTATCCAGGTGTTATATGGCACTGTTATTTCAGCACTCTACAGTGGTATTATTGCACTATGTAGTGGTATTATTTGGGTGTTATATGGCACTGTTATTTCAGCACTCTACAGTGGTATTATTGCACGATGTAGAGGTATTATCCAGGTGTTATATGGCACTGTTATTTCAGCACTCTACAGTGGTATTATTGCACGATGTAGAGGTATTATCCAGGTGTTATATGGCACTGTTATTTCAGCACTCTACAGTGGTATTATTGCACTATGTAAAGGTATTATCCAGGTGTTATATGGCACTGTTATTCCAGCACTCTATAGTGGTATTATTGCACTATGTAGAGGTATTATCCAGGTGTTATATGGCACTGTTATTTCAGCACTCTACAGTGGTATTATTGCACTATGTAGTGGTATTATTTGGGTGTTATATGGCACTGTTATTTCAGCACTCTACAGTGGTATTATTGCACGATGTAGAGGTATTATCCAGGTGTTATATGGTACTGTTATTTCAGCACTCTACAGTAGTATTATTGCACGATGTAGAGGTATTATCCAGGTGTTATATGGCACTGTTATTTCAGCACTCTACAGTGGTATTATTGCACGATGTAGAGGTATTATCCAGGTGTTATATGGCACTGTTATTTCAGCACTCTGCAGTGGTATTATTGCACTATTTAGTAGTATTATTCAGGTTTAATATGGCACTTTTATTCCAGCGCTCTACAGTGGTATTATTGCACTATGTAGTTGTATTATCTGGGTGTTATATGACACTGCTATTTCAGTGCTATTTGCTGGTATTATTGCACTGTATAATGGTAATATTTTGGTGTTATACAGCACTGTCACCTTTGCATTATACAAGCTATAAGAATTTGAGTCCTATATGGCGATTTCATTGTGGATCTGTATTACAAAGCTATTGGGACACCATATGGCTGTGCTAATTTAGTAGTCTGCGACTTTACAATGCATTTCCCTATAATATTATAAAGTGGCTGCAGACTTGAGCTTCACTTTAAGTAATCATAGAGTTTTGTGATTTTGCAAGTGACGCTATTAACTTCTCCTTTGTGCTATCATTTGAATGGCGGTATTTACTCAGTATTTCTGGATTTTCATGCCTAAGAATCTAATGGTCCTTGTGTCTGCTGAGAAACCCAGCGGACGGTTCTATGTGAATGGCAGCCGATTTGCGCTTTATAATGCCATAATTTGACGAGATCTCTCCAGTCTAGGTTATGTAGCTGAACCATAAAGGCTCTTTTGAGTAAAATCATCTCTTTATTAATGAGATTCACACTAAAAGCATGAAGATAAAAAATGACTTTAAAATATGTCCCTTGGCCGCTATTCAAATGAATGGGAGAAATCAGTGGGTGTTTTCAAACCTGTCTTCCTGTCACGTCTAAATGGATCTCATTAAAGACTAAAAAATGTTTATACAATAAAATCAATGAAATATAAAATAGATGAGGGAAAGCAAACCCAATTAGGCTAAACATCTATAGGAGAATGACTCCAGACGTCGAGTCTTTAAGAATCCAGAGGGGGCAGAGAATTCATAGGAGGGGACCCTACATGTTCTCCTATAGGGATCAACAGCTAAAAGTGCACAAATGTGCTACAAACTCCGAGCTGATAATGAGCCATGGGATATATTAATAGTGTATTTACAATTACTGAGAAAAGATACATATACCCAGCTTGTCAATACTTGAAGATGTGAATAGAATGCAAACACTGCCATAGCTACTATGAAGCAAAGCCTGAAGGATACAAAGCTAGCTGCCAATAGCTCAGCAGGGGCGGGGCAAGATCTATTTATCCCCCACCTCTGCCTACTCTCACCCCACCCCTGCTTAGGCACACAGTAATGGGCACAATTATTGGTTTCATTCTTCATAAATTCTACTATATTTTAGCCCAAAGTAACTGAAAAGCAGCTAAAAAGATTATAAAATATTAAAGGGACCGTCTAGTTTAGAAAACCCATTTTCATACTTGATCCTGAGGTTCAGCATCCCCATCTCTTGGTCAGAGTGGACATCATTTACAGAGTGGTCTGTTTCTCTGGAGGACCTTTCCTCACCCGTATTACACCGACAATGCATTGATATGAATGGGCACTGTGTAATGCTTCATTTCTCCTATAGAGGCGCTGCTGGTAAGTTGAATGCTTCCTTCCTTTCCCCACAGATTACAGCTGATCCCTGAGGTCCCAGCAGAGGGGACAGTCTACGATCAACTTGTTTTTCAAGGGACCCTTCTAGCAAGTAGGGGTTGTCCAAAGCTTAAGAATTTATATTACCAAGTCACTCATTCTTGCTATTAAAGGGCCATTCCCATCTCAGATACTTGATTTGCCATCAATATCAGATAGGTACAGGTCCCTCCACTGGAACAGAACGGGACCCTCCAAGTCAAGTGAGAGCGTTCGAGCGTGCGCGCCCACCCGTTATCAAAATTCCAAAAATATCTGTTCACTGGCAGTCCAACAGTAGTGAATGGAGAGGTGGCCGTGCATGTGCGGTGTGATCTCCATTTGCCACTATGGGACTTCCAAAAATAGTTGAACGTACTTGCTCAGCTGTTTTTGTTACTCCCATAGCAGTAAATTGAGAACTTAATGCGCTCTCCTTCTATTTAAGGCCTCATTCTGGAGATAGAAGTGGGTCCCAGAGGTGGGATCCGCATCTATCTGACATTGATCTCATATCCAAAGATATGACGGTCCCACTGCTGAGATTTTCAGCAATCGGGAACTTGTCAGAGGTTGTCCAATTCCTCTACAGCACCACCGCAGGAGAAATGAAGCATTGCACCATTTCCTTGGATAGTCTATGCAAAGCCAGGTCCTCCAGAGAGAGAGAGCTTCAGATTAGGGTTGGAATATGGGTCTTCTACCTGTCAGACACTCCACAAGTGCATCAGTATACGATGCTGACAAATAAAAGCCAATGTTTGGAACAGAAAATGCAGCGTTTGTAGATGGGCAATTATTTACACAAAGAGCGACTTGTAGGGCAGATAATAACTCCAGAGGAAACGAGGCAGCAAGGCTAAACTGGCGTTCTGTGCATTCCACAATATGTGTAGTATGGCGGTAATCACTAATAACACTGGATGCATCAAAGGTATGCTAAGGAGACATTGAAATGAGATTAGTAAACAGGCCCTGCTGTACTGCAAACGTTTGATGTGCCATAGAGAGCTGAATGAACGGGCCGGCTCACCGATCATTAAATGCATACATCTGAAAAAAAAAGGAATAAAAAAACAGCTTGTTTTCAAACTTGCTCTATAGAAATAATCCCCATCAAATCCTTCCTCTAAGATAATATTTCCTCTCCTCCTTCCTCCCCCTCGCTACCAAATGCAAAGGTCCCATTTCTTTTTTTTTTTTTTATCTCGCCAAAGCCCGGTAAACACAACTATGCAGGATTTGATTTTTTTGTTTTATTATTTCCTTTTTTTTTTTTTTTTTTTTTCTTTTAGGAAAATTTGCACATAAAAGTGTTGATTTGCATTCCGTTTATACACAGGAGCTCAAAAATATAAAACAATAAAATCTAGTAGCTTTAAATGTATCATTTTCATTGTATTGTTATATACTGTATCTCAGCAGAGTAAAAAAATAAAGAAAGAGAGGGAAATAATAAAAAGTGAAAAAAAATACAAATGAAATAAATGTAGGGAAAAAAACTAAAATTTAAAAAACAGCAAAATAAAATACAAAACTAAGTTCAAAAATAAATAAATATGAAAATAGCAAAATAAAATAAAAAGCTGTAAAAATAAAAATGAAATTTACATTTGTTGGGGATTATATTGTGCTGCTTAACTAGCATGGATAGAGTTAAAGTGCTCTCTTAATTTCACAGTTTAAATCCCAAAAATAAATTCTTATTCTAAGAGTGAATTATTTCGGTTGACTTCCGTACCACAATCTGCCGTCCAGAGATATTAGCGGGAGTCCGCAAACCCTTCTGTAAATAACTGAATTAATCTGTGGCTTCTTTGTAATCTGCATCTTTATATGGTAAACCAAAGAACCAAGTGATTTTTTTTTAATTCAAATATTTTTGCATGTTAGAAAATCTTTGGATTCTCTGATACCTTAAATGTAGAATTCATATTATTAATCCTGTAATATTTGTCTAATTTACCTCGAAGCTCTTCTCGGATGCAAGGCTGTGGAAGGTGTTGTAGACATCTTCGAGAAAGAGGCTTCCAAAGTTTCCTGCCATGGACTTTCCACTCCTAACCTTTGGCCCAAAGTCCATGTATATCATTCATCCATATTCCGACCCTAAAAGACTCCTGTTGAGTGTCTCCATGTCATGGTCTTACCTGCTTGCTGCTCTCCTTCGTTTGACATGTGCTGGCGGCCATCTTGGGTCCTGGGTTTCTTGTAGCCTTCCACCCTGCGGCTCCTCCTTCCCCTGGGAGGAGCTGGATGCCTAGCTCATATATATAGGAGGTCTGTGGCTTCAGTTCCTTGCTTGGTCCTCTTGTGTTCACATGCTTCTAAGACTGCTGCTGCTTCTGGTTCCTGATCCTGGCTTCGTCTGACTACCCTGCTGGTTCCTGATCCTGGCTTCGTCTGACTACCCTGCTGGTTCCTGATCCTGGCTTCGTCTGACTACCCTGCTGGTTCCTGATCCTGGCTTCGTCTGACTACCCTTCTGGTTCCTGACCTCTGGCTTCGCAAAGACTCTGCTCGGTTTCACCATCCGTTTGGACTTTTGCTTTACAGCTTTATTTTCAATAAAGCCTTCTATTTTCACTTATCTCTTGTTGTACGTCTGGTTCATGGTTCCGTGACATTAGGACCAAGCCATGAATTCTGACGGTACAGGGCCATCCTCGCTACCCACGCTGGTTGCCAGACTTGATCAGCAGGATCACCTGTTGGGTCAGTTCGCTGTGGCGTTGCAAACCCTGCTTGAACGCACGGCTCATTTCGCTCCCGTTGCCGATGGGTCGGTTGTCGCTCCTGGGCTCGCTCCTACTGCCGCTCCGGTTGTTGCGCCAGAGTCTACCCCGACACCTGTTGTTGCGCCTGCGGTGTTTCGGGGTATGACCGGTTCTGCCCCTCTTCCACAGCGCTTTGGGGGAGAGCCAACTCAGTGCCGAGGTTTCCTTAACCAGGTGGGCATTTATTTCGAGTTGCTGCCACATGCCTTTCCTACTGAGAGATCAAAGGTGGGCTTCTTGATCTCGCTGCTCTCGGACAAGGCCTTGGCCTGGGCCAGCCCTTTATGGGAGAACAACAATCCGGTGGTTGCCGAGTTTTCCGGTTTTGTTGCTTCTCTTCGGAAGGTATTCGATGTGCCGGCTCGTGCTGCCTCTGCTGCGAAGCTCCTTATGTCCATCAGACAGGGTTCACGATCCGTAGCTGAATACGCCATTGAGTTTCGTACCCTGGCAGCAGAGGTGGGCTGGAATAATGAGGCTCTGGTCGCTGCTTTCTCTCATGGTCTCTCGGATGCCTTGAAGGATGAGGTTGCAGCTAAGGACCTACCAGTTGAGCTCGAGTCTCTTATTTCTTTCCTGATTTTGATTGACACCAGACTCAGGGAGAGACCTTCCTTTAAGGAGAACCTGCGGAGGTCTTCTAACAGATTGGTGCCTACGTTTGCTGTCCCACCCGTGCCTCCCTCTCCTCCCACGCCTCCTGGGGATGACTTGCCTGGGGGTGAACCCATGCAGCTGGGGTTTGCTCGCCTGTCCGAGGGGGAGAGGGCACTCCGGAGACGCGAGGGCCGATGCATGTACTGTGGTCTCGGTGGGCATTTTCGGTTGGCATGTCCGAACCGTCCGGGAAACGCTCGTACCCTGAGATCCTGTCGGGGGCAGATCTTGGGTGGAGTCTCCTCGTCCCCGGTTTCCCGTGTTGACAAACCACTGATCACTGTTGTCCTCTCCTGGGTCGGGGGCTCGGTGACGACCCAGGCGTTGGTGGACTCTGGTGCTGGTGGTTTGTTCATTGATAGTGTGTTCGCTGCCGCCAATTCCATTCCTCTGCAGGCTCGAGGTTCCCCACTGGCTCTTGAGGCGATAGACGGCAGACCCCTTCTGCCGCCACACGTGACTCATGAGACCCTTCCAGTGGGGATAGCCATTGGTGCCGTTCACAGAGAGTCGGTCTGCCTCCAGGTTATTTCGTCTCCACACTACTCGGTGGTCTTGGGGTACCCCTGGCTCCAGAAGCATAATCCGACTTTCGATTGGAGATCGGTCGAGATCCTCTCGTGGTCACCGCAGTGTGGGGCTAGTTGCATCCATGGGTCTGTCAAGTTGCTGTGTACTTCCTCGGACTCTCTGTTGCCTCCTGAATACGAGGAGTACCGGGATGTATTCGATAAGGTGCGCGCGGTTGCCCTACCTCCGCACCGCCCATACGATTGTGCCATAGAGTTACAATCTGGTGCCGTTCCTCCTCGTGGCAAAGTCTATCCACTGTCGGTAGCGGAGAATGAGGCCATGGAGGAGTACGTGAGGGAGGCGCTTTCACGCGGACACATTCGCAAATCTTCGTCCCCGGCAGGGGCTGGATTTTTCTTTGTGAAAAAGAAGGGCGGTGAGTTGAGGCCTTGCATCGATTACAGGGGTCTCAATCGCATCACGATCAAGAACGCTTACCCGATACCCTTGATTTCCGAGCTGTTCGATCGCCTTAAAGGGGCCACGGTCTTTACCAAACTCGACCTGAGGGCGGCATATAACCTGGTAAGGATCAAGGCGGGCGATGAGTGGAAGACCGCGTTTAACACCAGGACCGGTCATTACGAATCCTTGGTTATGCCCTTTGGGTTGTGCAATGCGCCCGCAGTCTTTCAGGAATTCATCAACGATGTTTTCCGTGACCTGTTGCAGCAGTGTGTGGTAGTCTATTTGGATGACATCTTGGTATATTCTGAATCCATGGAGGCCCACATTCTGGATGTCAGACGAGTGTTGCAACGGTTACGAGAGAACAAGCTGTTCGGTAAGCTTGAGAAATGCGAATTTCACCGATCCCAGGTAACCTTCTTAGGTTACATCATTTCCGCTGAGGGGTTCTCCATGGATCCTGAGAAGGTTTCGGCTGTCTTACAGTGGCCCCAGCCCAGTGGTCTTCGTTCCCTGCAGCGCTTTTTGGGCTTCGCCAATTATTATCGGAAGTTCATCAGGGACTTTTCCATGCTGGCCAAGCCTCTCACGGATCTGACCAGGAAGGGCAGTAATTCCCAGGTCTGGCCGCTCGAGGCCATCCGAGCTTTTGAGGCCCTAAAGTCCGCCTTTGTGTCGGCTCCGATTCTGTCGCATCCCAACCCTGGGTTGCCCTTTGTCCTCGAGGTGGACGCGTCTGAGACGGGAGTAGGCGCCCTTCTGTCTCAGCGTAGAACACCAGAGGGTCCTCTGCTTCCTTGTGGGTTTTACTCCCGGAAACTGTCTTCCGCGGAGTGCAACTATCAGATTGGTGACAGGGAGTTATTGGCCATCGTGCAGGCCCTTAAAGAATGGAGGCACTTGCTCGAGGGTTCGGTGGTTCCGGTTCTCATCCTGACGGACCACAAGAATCTGACCTACCTTTCTGAGGCCAAGAGATTGACACCACGTCAGGCCAGATGGGCTCTGTTCTTGTCACGTTTTAATTACGTGGTCTCCTACCTACCCGGTTCCAAGAACATCAGGGCGGATGCCTTATCACGGCAGTACTCCGAGCTGTCCAGGGAGGAGTCGATTCCGACTTCGGTCATACCTCCGAATCAGATCCTGGCCGCCATTCGCACCAGCCTGACCTCTCCCCTGGGTGAGCAGATTTTGGCGGCTCAATCTGGTGCTCCCTCTGGGAGACCCAACGGCAGATGTTTTGTGCCTGAGGAGTTGCGCACTCGGTTGTTGCGAACCTACCAGAACTCCAAGACCGCGGGGCATCCTGGAAGGAATCAGCTGTCCTGGGCTGTTTCACGTCTGTTCTGGTGGCCTTCCCTACGTTCCGACATCGCCGCATATGTAGCGGCATGCTCCGTTTGTGCCCAGAGTAAGTCCCCTCGGCACCTTCCGTTGGGCCTTCTGCAACCCATAGCCACCGGGGAGCGCCCATGGTCACACCTGGGGATGGATTTCATTGTGGACCTCCCTGCATCCCGAGGCCATACGGTCATTCTCATGATTGTGGATCGGTTTTCCAAAATGTGCCACTGTGTTCCTCTCAAGAAGTTACCCTCTGCACAAGAGTTGGCCACGATTTTTGCCAGGGAGGTCTTCCGGTTGCACGGTTTGCCTAAGGAGATTGTGTCGGATCGGGGGAGTCAGTTTGTGTCCAGGTTCTGGCGCGCCTTTTGCTCCCAGTTGGGGATTCATCTCTCCTTCTCCTCGGCCTACCACCCTCAGTCCAATGGGGCCGCAGAACGATCCAATCAGGCCTTGGAGCAATTCCTTCGTTGCTATGTCTCCGATCACCAAGACAATTGGGTTGACCTCCTGCCTTGGGCTGAGTTTGCCAGGAACACGGCGGTGAACTCTTCCTCTGGGACGTCTCCCTTCATGGCCAATTATGGGTTCCAACCTGCCGTGTTACCGGAGGTATTCTCTCCCCAGGATATTCCGGCTGTGGAGGATCACCTTTCCGTCCTACGTGCTTCTTGGGTACAGATCCAGAAGTCCCTTGAGGTCTCTGCGCAGCGCCAGAGATTCCAGGCTGATCGCAGACGAGCGCCTGCTCCTTCCTACCAGGTCGGAGACCGTGTATGGTTGTCCACCCGCAACCTCAACCTTCGAGTGCCCACTCCCAAGCTGGCGCCTCGCTTTGTTGGTCCCTTCCGAGTGCTTCGCAGGGTAAACCCGGTAGCCTATGCCCTTGCGCTTCCTCCTGGCATGCGGATCTCCAACGTGTTTCATGTCTCCCTGTTGAAGCCACTGGTGTGTAATCGTTTCACTTCCTCGGTTCCTCGGCCTCGTCCGGTCCAAGTGGGCAATCGTGAGGAATATGAGGTGAGCAATATCCTGGACTCACGCCTGGTCCGCGGTCGGTTGCAGTTTTTGGTCCATTGGCGTGGTTATGGTCCAGAGGAGCGTTCCTGGGTTCCCTCCGCAGATGTCCATGCTCCTGCCTTGCTCCGAGCCTTCCACGCACGCTTCCCTCAGAAACCGTTTTGTGCTCCGCGGAGGAGGGGCCCTTGAGGGGGAGGTACTGTCATGGTCTTACCTGCTTGCTGCTCTCCTTCGTTTGACATGTGCTGGCGGCCATCTTGGGTCCTGGGTTTCTTGTAGCCTTCCACCCTGCGGCTCCTCCTTCCCCTGGGAGGAGCTGGATGCCTAGCTCATATATATAGGAGGTCTGTGGCTTCAGTTCCTTGCTTGGTCCTCTTGTGTTCACATGCTTCTAAGACTGCTGCTGCTTCTGGTTCCTGATCCTGGCTTCGTCTGACTACCCTGCTGGTTCCTGATCCTGGCTTCGTCTGACTACCCTGCTGGTTCCTGATCCTGGCTTCGTCTGACTACCCTGCTGGTTCCTGATCCTGGCTTCGTCTGACTACCCTTCTGGTTCCTGACCTCTGGCTTCGCAAAGACTCTGCTCGGTTTCACCATCCGTTTGGACTTTTGCTTTACAGCTTTATTTTCAATAAAGCCTTCTATTTTCACTTATCTCTTGTTGTACGTCTGGTTCATCTTGGTTTCTGGGTTTCTTGTAGCCTTCCACCCTGCGGCTCCTCCTTCCCCTGGGAGGAGCTGGATGCCTAGCTCATATATATAGGAGGTCTGTGGCTTCAGTTCCTTGCTTGGTCCTCTTGTGTTCACATGCTTCTAAGACTGCTGCTGCTTCTGGTTCCTGATCCTGGCTTCGTCTGACTACCCTGCTGGTTCCTGATCCTGGCTTCGTCTGACTACCCTGCTGGTTCCTGATCCTGGCTTCGTCTGACTACCCTGCTGGTTCCTGATCCTGGCTTCGTCTGACTACCCTTCTGGTTCCTGACCTCTGGCTTCGCAAAGACTCTGCTCGGTTTCACCATCCGTTTGGACTTTTGCTTTACAGCTTTATTTTCAATAAAGCCTTCTATTTTCACTTATCTCTTGTTGTACGTCTGGTTCATGGTTCCGTGACATTAGGACCAAGCCATGAATTCTGACGGTACAGGGCCATCCTCGCTACCCACGCTGGTTGCCAGACTTGATCAGCAGGATCACCTGTTGGGTCAGTTCGCTGTGGCGTTGCAAACCCTGCTTGAACGCACGGCTCATTTCGCTCCCGTTGCCGATGGGTCGGTTGTCGCTCCTGGGCTCGCTCCTACTGCCGCTCCGGTTGTTGCGCCAGAGTCTACCCCGACACCTGTTGTTGCGCCTGCGGTGTTTCGGGGTATGACCGGTTCTGCCCCTCTTCCACAGCGCTTTGGGGGAGAGCCAACTCAGTGCCGAGGTTTCCTTAACCAGGTGGGCATTTATTTCGAGTTGCTGCCACATGCCTTTCCTACTGAGAGATCAAAGGTGGGCTTCTTGATCTCGCTGCTCTCGGACAAGGCCTTGGCCTGGGCCAGCCCTTTATGGGAGAACAACAATCCGGTGGTTGCCGAGTTTTCCGGTTTTGTTGCTTCTCTTCGGAAGGTATTCGATGTGCCGGCTCGTGCTGCCTCTGCTGCGAAGCTCCTTATGTCCATCAGACAGGGTTCACGATCCGTAGCTGAATACGCCATTGAGTTTCGTACCCTGGCAGCAGAGGTGGGCTGGAATAATGAGGCTCTGGTCGCTGCTTTCTCTCATGGTCTCTCGGATGCCTTGAAGGATGAGGTTGCAGCTAAGGACCTACCAGTTGAGCTCGAGTCTCTTATTTCTTTCCTGATTTTGATTGACACCAGACTCAGGGAGAGACCTTCCTTTAAGGAGAACCTGCGGAGGTCTTCTAACAGATTGGTGCCTACGTTTGCTGTCCCACCCGTGCCTCCCTCTCCTCCCACGCCTCCTGGGGATGACTTGCCTGGGGGTGAACCCATGCAGCTGGGGTTTGCTCGCCTGTCCGAGGGGGAGAGGGCACTCCGGAGACGCGAGGGCCGATGCATGTACTGTGGTCTCGGTGGGCATTTTCGGTTGGCATGTCCGAACCGTCCGGGAAACGCTCGTACCCTGAGATCCTGTCGGGGGCAGATCTTGGGTGGAGTCTCCTCGTCCCCGGTTTCCCGTGTTGACAAACCACTGATCACTGTTGTCCTCTCCTGGGTCGGGGGCTCGGTGACGACCCAGGCGTTGGTGGACTCTGGTGCTGGTGGTTTGTTCATTGATAGTGTGTTCGCTGCCGCCAATTCCATTCCTCTGCAGGCTCGAGGTTCCCCACTGGCTCTTGAGGCGATAGACGGCAGACCCCTTCTGCCGCCACACGTGACTCATGAGACCCTTCCAGTGGGGATAGCCATTGGTGCCGTTCACAGAGAGTCGGTCTGCCTCCAGGTTATTTCGTCTCCACACTACTCGGTGGTCTTGGGGTACCCCTGGCTCCAGAAGCATAATCCGACTTTCGATTGGAGATCGGTCGAGATCCTCTCGTGGTCACCGCAGTGTGGGGCTAGTTGCATCCATGGGTCTGTCAAGTTGCTGTGTACTTCCTCGGACTCTCTGTTGCCTCCTGAATACGAGGAGTACCGGGATGTATTCGATAAGGTGCGCGCGGTTGCCCTACCTCCGCACCGCCCATACGATTGTGCCATAGAGTTACAATCTGGTGCCGTTCCTCCTCGTGGCAAAGTCTATCCACTGTCGGTAGCGGAGAATGAGGCCATGGAGGAGTACGTGAGGGAGGCGCTTTCACGCGGACACATTCGCAAATCTTCGTCCCCGGCAGGGGCTGGATTTTTCTTTGTGAAAAAGAAGGGCGGTGAGTTGAGGCCTTGCATCGATTACAGGGGTCTCAATCGCATCACGATCAAGAACGCTTACCCGATACCCTTGATTTCCGAGCTGTTCGATCGCCTTAAAGGGGCCACGGTCTTTACCAAACTCGACCTGAGGGCGGCATATAACCTGGTAAGGATCAAGGCGGGCGATGAGTGGAAGACCGCGTTTAACACCAGGACCGGTCATTACGAATCCTTGGTTATGCCCTTTGGGTTGTGCAATGCGCCCGCAGTCTTTCAGGAATTCATCAACGATGTTTTCCGTGACCTGTTGCAGCAGTGTGTGGTAGTCTATTTGGATGACATCTTGGTATATTCTGAATCCATGGAGGCCCACATTCTGGATGTCAGACGAGTGTTGCAACGGTTACGAGAGAACAAGCTGTTCGGTAAGCTTGAGAAATGCGAATTTCACCGATCCCAGGTAACCTTCTTAGGTTACATCATTTCCGCTGAGGGGTTCTCCATGGATCCTGAGAAGGTTTCGGCTGTCTTACAGTGGCCCCAGCCCAGTGGTCTTCGTTCCCTGCAGCGCTTTTTGGGCTTCGCCAATTATTATCGGAAGTTCATCAGGGACTTTTCCATGCTGGCCAAGCCTCTCACGGATCTGACCAGGAAGGGCAGTAATTCCCAGGTCTGGCCGCTCGAGGCCATCCGAGCTTTTGAGGCCCTAAAGTCCGCCTTTGTGTCGGCTCCGATTCTGTCGCATCCCAACCCTGGGTTGCCCTTTGTCCTCGAGGTGGACGCGTCTGAGACGGGAGTAGGCGCCCTTCTGTCTCAGCGTAGAACACCAGAGGGTCCTCTGCTTCCTTGTGGGTTTTACTCCCGGAAACTGTCTTCCGCGGAGTGCAACTATCAGATTGGTGACAGGGAGTTATTGGCCATCGTGCAGGCCCTTAAAGAATGGAGGCACTTGCTCGAGGGTTCGGTGGTTCCGGTTCTCATCCTGACGGACCACAAGAATCTGACCTACCTTTCTGAGGCCAAGAGATTGACACCACGTCAGGCCAGATGGGCTCTGTTCTTGTCACGTTTTAATTACGTGGTCTCCTACCTACCCGGTTCCAAGAACATCAGGGCGGATGCCTTATCACGGCAGTACTCCGAGCTGTCCAGGGAGGAGTCGATTCCGACTTCGGTCATACCTCCGAATCAGATCCTGGCCGCCATTCGCACCAGCCTGACCTCTCCCCTGGGTGAGCAGATTTTGGCGGCTCAATCTGGTGCTCCCTCTGGGAGACCCAACGGCAGATGTTTTGTGCCTGAGGAGTTGCGCACTCGGTTGTTGCGAACCTACCAGAACTCCAAGACCGCGGGGCATCCTGGAAGGAATCAGCTGTCCTGGGCTGTTTCACGTCTGTTCTGGTGGCCTTCCCTACGTTCCGACATCGCCGCATATGTAGCGGCATGCTCCGTTTGTGCCCAGAGTAAGTCCCCTCGGCACCTTCCGTTGGGCCTTCTGCAACCCATAGCCACCGGGGAGCGCCCATGGTCACACCTGGGGATGGATTTCATTGTGGACCTCCCTGCATCCCGAGGCCATACGGTCATTCTCATGATTGTGGATCGGTTTTCCAAAATGTGCCACTGTGTTCCTCTCAAGAAGTTACCCTCTGCACAAGAGTTGGCCACGATTTTTGCCAGGGAGGTCTTCCGGTTGCACGGTTTGCCTAAGGAGATTGTGTCGGATCGGGGGAGTCAGTTTGTGTCCAGGTTCTGGCGCGCCTTTTGCTCCCAGTTGGGGATTCATCTCTCCTTCTCCTCGGCCTACCACCCTCAGTCCAATGGGGCCGCAGAACGATCCAATCAGGCCTTGGAGCAATTCCTTCGTTGCTATGTCTCCGATCACCAAGACAATTGGGTTGACCTCCTGCCTTGGGCTGAGTTTGCCAGGAACACGGCGGTGAACTCTTCCTCTGGGACGTCTCCCTTCATGGCCAATTATGGGTTCCAACCTGCCGTGTTACCGGAGGTATTCTCTCCCCAGGATATTCCGGCTGTGGAGGATCACCTTTCCGTCCTACGTGCTTCTTGGGTACAGATCCAGAAGTCCCTTGAGGTCTCTGCGCAGCGCCAGAGATTCCAGGCTGATCGCAGACGAGCGCCTGCTCCTTCCTACCAGGTCGGAGACCGTGTATGGTTGTCCACCCGCAACCTCAACCTTCGAGTGCCCACTCCCAAGCTGGCGCCTCGCTTTGTTGGTCCCTTCCGAGTGCTTCGCAGGGTAAACCCGGTAGCCTATGCCCTTGCGCTTCCTCCTGGCATGCGGATCTCCAACGTGTTTCATGTCTCCCTGTTGAAGCCACTGGTGTGTAATCGTTTCACTTCCTCGGTTCCTCGGCCTCGTCCGGTCCAAGTGGGCAATCGTGAGGAATATGAGGTGAGCAATATCCTGGACTCACGCCTGGTCCGCGGTCGGTTGCAGTTTTTGGTCCATTGGCGTGGTTATGGTCCAGAGGAGCGTTCCTGGGTTCCCTCCGCAGATGTCCATGCTCCTGCCTTGCTCCGAGCCTTCCACGCACGCTTCCCTCAGAAACCGTTTTGTGCTCCGCGGAGGAGGGGCCCTTGAGGGGGAGGTACTGTCATGGTCTTACCTGCTTGCTGCTCTCCTTCGTTTGACATGTGCTGGCGGCCATCTTGGGTCCTGGGTTTCTTGTAGCCTTCCACCCTGCGGCTCCTCCTTCCCCTGGGAGGAGCTGGATGCCTAGCTCATATATATAGGAGGTCTGTGGCTTCAGTTCCTTGCTTGGTCCTCTTGTGTTCACATGCTTCTAAGACTGCTGCTGCTTCTGGTTCCTGATCCTGGCTTCGTCTGACTACCCTGCTGGTTCCTGATCCTGGCTTCGTCTGACTACCCTGCTGGTTCCTGATCCTGGCTTCGTCTGACTACCCTGCTGGTTCCTGATCCTGGCTTCGTCTGACTACCCTTCTGGTTCCTGACCTCTGGCTTCGCAAAGACTCTGCTCGGTTTCACCATCCGTTTGGACTTTTGCTTTACAGCTTTATTTTCAATAAAGCCTTCTATTTTCACTTATCTCTTGTTGTACGTCTGGTTCATGGTTCCGTGACACTCCATGGCTATCATATGGCTGGAGTGGAGATTAAACCTTAAGACCAAAGTCTAAGCAGGCTGAACATGACTGGGTAGGTGTCTCAGTGGCACCATCAACCACCTGCTGGATCTGGTAAGCAAATGGTGATCACCATCTTTTGGTCAAATTGCTCTCTACCTTTGAAATTTTTGTAAAGTTTCCATTTGAAGCAACTTTTCTTACCTCTATGATACATGACCAACTCACCCATCATGGCATTGTCATGAATGGCCAGACTTGGTTTAGCTATGGCTCAATGCATCTCAGATAAATGGATCAAGATCAGCTTGCAGTCTACACACCCGGTGCCTGTTATAGGAATGATGTCTTCTTTTTGACCAGGGTGTCATCTTGACAATGCCTACAGAAGGTGTAGAGGGTGCCATCTTGACGGTGCCTACAGAAGGTGTCATCTTCACGGTGCCTACAGAAGGTGTAGAGGGTGTCATCTTGACAGTGCCTACAGAAGGTGTAGAGGGTGTCATCTTGATGGTGCCTACAGAAGGTGTAGAGGGTGTCATCTTGACGGTACCTACAGAAGGTGTAGAGGGTGTCATCTTGATGGTGCCTACAGAAGGTGTAGCGATTTAATCATACCATGTCCTGATGGCTAAGGGGCTCAGCAGGTCCTCTGCCTCTTATGAGAACACTAGTGATGGGCGATATTTGGGTTCTTGTTACTGATTTTGCATTGGGGCCCAGTAGTTAAGGGTTAATAATATTGTGCTGACAAACAGCATTTAACGGAATGAGAGAAAATCAATAATTTTACCAAATTATAAACCGCCAAATTTAAATTTCCTCCATATGAAGCAGAACAATTTAGTAAAAAGTATTAGTATTTTCAGCATTTTTATGGATATTGATGATTTTTCATTAACACAAATGTTGACTGAACTAAGAGTTAGTGCACTAATAAAGATGGGAGAGACAAGAAGACCGGGGAAATCTTCAACTTACAAGCGCTGGCATCTCAGTCCGGAAAATCAGGGCATGCAGGACCGTGCCCACAAATAATATTCCAACATACCCATATTAGTCGAATACAGAGAAGTATCTTGAAGCTTTTGGGCACCAATGCAAAATCTATAACGAGACCCCCCACTTGTAATTCTGGTGTCCTTTTATGCGATTTTTGGACCTTCCACAGGAACCAGGGCTCAGATGTGACTGCTATTTCTGCACCCCCTATAGCTGCTCCCCCAGCATAACATAAAGGATCATAAAGTGGCCCCCTCCTGGTGTATCGTGACATCAATACAACTAGAGATGAGCGAATCGAAGCTGAGGAAGTGGAATTCGATCCAAATTTCAGGAAAAGTTCGATTTGCACCGAAGCCGAATTTCCTTCACATTTTTTCCTAAAATGGCTGCTGCACGTGTGAGGACATGGAGAAAGGAACTCTGGGAACGCGGGATCCCCCATAATGCCATGCATGCAGCCAATCAGCAGCAAGCCAGCCCTGTGATGTCACAGCCCTATAAATAGCCTCAGCCATCTTGGACTGCCATTTTCCAGTGTACTGAGTGCAGGGAGAGACGTCAGCAGGCGCTAGGGATAGTGCGAGGAAAGACTTTATTGTGCTAAAAAAAGATTTACAATACAAGTGCAGGGAAAGATTATTCAAGGTGTAGGGAAAGGATAGGGAGGAATCATTCCAGAGCATTTATGTAGAACAGGGTTTAGTAGGGGAGGTTACAGCCTGGGTAATAGGAACAATCCTATTACACCCTGCTGCACTGACTGCGGATCCAAATTGCCATTGTATTTTGTATTTTGTGGTCAAAGATCACTTTATCTCTCTCTCCAGGGGTCGACTATAAGCACAGAAGAAAGCTCCTACCACATTTGCATCATTTTGATGAATGACACTTTAAAGGACCATTCTGGGCAAAAGTTGATACTTACTTGATTTCCTCAGGGGTGGAGCATAACAAAGGAATTTAAAAGGTTGGCCCACAAAGAACATTTATCACCTATTTACAGGATAGGAGATCAATAGGGGTTTAACCACTGGGTTCCCCATTGATCGTGAGAACGGGAGTCTCTGAGTCCCTGTGTGAATGGAGCAATAGTCTGCATGAGTGACCAAGGCATCTGTAGAGCAGTTGCAGAAGAGCTCAGTTGCTTGTCATCTAAGAGTTGAGCTAAGTGGGCCAAAAGAGATTAGCGGCTTGACAGTGGTGGAGCTTAATGTGCAATGGGAGCCCTCGACCCAATTTTCCTTTAGGCCCCAGAAAAGCTAAATCCACCCAATGCTTATTTGGGACTACCAAGTTCAGCACTCAGCTATCTCCATCAGCACCATAAAAGTGAAGAGAGCAATAGTCACTTATGCACACTACTGCTCTGATCACACAGGAGACTCAGGGACCACCGGTCTTCTGGTTTGGTGCAGGCCACCTCGGTCAAACCTCTAGTGATCGTACACGTATAACCTATCCTGCAGACTGGTGTTTAAGGTGTTCATAGGCCAAAGAGAAAATGTATGTGTCATGCTCCGCCCCTGCAGAGCCTGCCCTTGACCTGACATAGAGTATCACTCTTACCTGGGGTGTTCCTTTAATTTACTTTAAATTGTTGCCTTTGCTCTTTATGAACCTACTGGACTCAATCAAAAAAATGATGTTATTAGCCTAGCACAATTTTATAATTTTTGTTTTCCATTTTTTATTTTTTGTCTAAAATTTTGATACAAATACTGTTATGAATACACTGAAAACCTCTGTACAGCAGGGGCGCGGACTGTTTTAATATCCGTCCATTTATAGTAATATAAGGTAAGGGGGGGGAGGGGATGGACTGAGATGGGTTTTTCCCCTCGCAGTTATTAACATCAGAAAGCTTCACACTTAACCCCCTCGCACAGAATCCCGCGGCACAGCCGCTAAATGCAAAAAGGGCAGGTAGACCATTTGGCAAAGGGGGAGAAATGGATTTTTGTTTTAGTGCTAATCAGTTCCTCCTGCCTCATCTGCACTTAACAAGACCTGCAATTAAAATTAGCACTTAATGCTTGGCCCCAAGCTTGCCACTATTCAAAGGACATATCTGCATACGCCAGGGATGTAAAGGGCCTTTTGAAAGTAAATAATTGAAATAATTAGAGGGACTCGGAAGACTGCAGCTCTCCCCTTCATGACTGGTATGGGAATCTCCTTCTGGTGAGGAACAAATTATACCCATATGGTAGTGTCTGTCCTCTTAATAGCACGGTACTTAAAGCGACAAGGGGGACTGTGACCGCCACGGCTGTAAATAGTCTGGATCTCGTTCTGCAGCCTCCTTCTTTGCATTTTTGGTGGTTTTAATCACGTTTTGTACTTTTTAAAGCACAGCTGTGGGGCACTGCTCCTGTTAACAGGAATGATGCGGTGGGCATTGCTAAGAAACATGGCGAAGGGGATTTAAATAAAAACTTTGGCTAACTGAATATTTTTGATTCTGAATTTGACCCCCATGATGATAGACCACATGGGGTCTGTACACTGGGAGGAGTTCTGTCCTGTGCTCAGCGTTGCCACCTGCTGAGAAGTTAATGCATTTGTATGATCGCAATGTTCTCCTCCAAATGGTTTCAGCCTGAGGAATATGCCATACCTTCATGACTGACGTGGTTCTGGATACTCAGAGTCTGACCACTATCATCCCTAGAGTCTTCAGCTTCTTCTCTCTACATGGAGGAACTATAATTAAGTGGTGGGCGCTTTGTTCTAGTTCTAGTGTGTTGTGGAGAACCCAGCAGTTGGATGTCCACCAATCGTGAGGTTACGTCATACACCTAAAGGGGTTCTCCCATCATTTATGTAAAAAATTTAAATCAGACATCATATAGTACATGACAATCTCTTTCTAACAAAGCTAGATCCAGCCCGGTACCTCACATGGTTCCAGAGATCTCCCCATTCATTGCTCCAATTTCTCTGCCAGATTTTCTTCGGGTGTGTCCGTTATCGGGGGGTGGGTCCTTTCTGCTGCAGCTCTTTCCCTATCATAGCTCGGGTGTTATCCTTTCTGCTGCAGCTCTCTCCCTATCAGAGCTCGGGGGTTGTCCTTTCTGTTGCAGCTCTCTCCCTATCAGAGCTCGGGGGTTGTCCGTTCTGCTGCAGTTCTCTCCCTATCAGAGCTCGGGGGTTGTCCTTTCTGCTGAAGCTCTCTCCTTATTATAGCTCAGGGGTTGTCCTTTCTGCTGCAGTTCTCTCCCTATCATAGCTCGGGGGTTGTCCTTTCTGCTGCAGCTCTCTCCCTATCAGAGCTCGGGGGTTGTCCTTTCTGCTGCAGCTCTCTCCCTATCATAGCTCAGGGGTTGTCCTTTCTGCTGCAGTTCTCTCCCTATCATAGCTCGGGGGTTGTCCTTTCTGCTGCAGCTCTCTCCCTATCATAGCTCAGGAGTTGTCCTTTCTGCTGCAGCTCTCTCTGTATCAGAGCTCGGGGGTTGTCCTTTCTGCTGCAGTTCTCTCCCTATCATAGCTCGGGGGTTGTCCTTTCTGATGCAGCTCTCTCCCTATCATAGCTCGGGGGTTGTCCTTTCTGTTGCAGCTCTCTCCCTATCATAGCTCGGGGGTTGTCCTTTCTGCTGCAGCTCTCTCCCTATCAGAGCTCGGGGGGTTGTCCTTTCTGCTGAAGCTCTCTCCTTATCATAGCTTGGGGGTTGTCCTTTCTGATGCAGTTCTCTCCCTATGATAGCTCGGGGGTTGTCCTTTCTGATGCAGTTCTCTCCCTATCATAGCTCGGGGGTTGTCCTTTCTGTTGCAGCTCTCTCCCTATCATAGCTCGGGGGTTGTCCTTTCTGCTGCAGCTCTCTCCCTATCAGAGCTCGGGGGTTGTCCTTTCTGCTGAAGCTCTCTCCTTATCATAGCTTGGGGGTTGTCCTTTCTGATGCAGTTCTCTCCCTATCATAGCTCGGGGGTTGTCCTTTCTGATGCAGTTCTCTCCCTATCATAGCTCGGGGGTTGTCCTTTCTGTTGCAGCTCTCTCCCTATCATAGCTCGGGGGTTGTCCTTTCTGCTGCAGCTCTCTCCCTATCAGAGCTCGGGGGTTGTCCTTTCTGCTGCAGCTCTCTCCTTATCATAGCTCAGGGGTTGTCCTTTCTGCTGCAGTTCTCTCCTTATCATAGCTCGGGGGTGGTCCTTTCTGCT
The DNA here is from genome assembly GCF_905171765.1 of Bufo bufo. Classification (NCBI taxonomy): domain Eukaryota; kingdom Metazoa; phylum Chordata; class Amphibia; order Anura; family Bufonidae; genus Bufo; species Bufo bufo. The sequence continues at coordinate 9,036,008 of NC_053399.1, read as the reverse complement.
GCAGCTCTCTCCCTATCATAGCTCGGGGGTTGTCCTTTCTGCTGCAGCTCTCTCCCTATCATAGCTCGGGGGTTGTCCTTTCTGCTGCAGCTCTCTCCTTGTCACAGTTCATGGGTTGTGTCTTTTCCCAGGGGGCATATCCTTTTAGAGCTTTCTCTCTGTATTTGTCACAGCTTCTAACAGTAGATACAGCTGGAGGCAGTTGAAGGATTGAACTGAGCATGTGCGACCACTTCAGAGAGGTCACTGAGGTGGACAAAGAAATAAGGTAAAGAATAAACAGTAGGTGGTGCTATACAGATACATGTAATCAATATCTAATGACATGCAATTTCAAAAATATTCAGATCTAGGTGATGGTTTGAAAAATGTACAATACCTTTCGTTAGCCAACCCCTTTAGAGGGATTTTCTAGGATTTTTTACTGATGATCCCTGCTGATCCTTTAAAAATGGTCGGGTTTCCTGAAGGCAAAATCAGGAGTGAATAATGAAAGGAGAGAAAGTATAAAGGCCGGAGACGACGTCTCCTTTTTTTTTTTTTATTCACTCCTGGTTTTGGCTTCCAGAACTGCATCAGGAAACCCTTAAGGTGGCAGAACAGAAATGGGAGTCATTGCATTTTTTTTTTTTGTGGGAATTATTTTTAGGGTTAATGCACTTGTGCAATAAATGCTGCAGATCGTCTGTGCAGATTTGCAAAGGATAAATCTGCAGTGCATTAAGTACCAGCCATGTAGAATACGAGTCATATATGTGATGTGCAGATATTCCTTGTGGAAATTCACCTGTCATGCAGATTCTTACATCTACAACATATCGCTTCGTGCAGCTATGTGAGCAGCTAGCCTTAAAGGGGTTGTCCATGATTTTTAGACTTTTCTCAGAATAGGCCATCACTATCTGATCAGCAGGGGTGTCTGACACCTAAAACCCCTGCCGATCAGTTGTTACTAATTAGCTTAACTCCACAGCTCCACCCACTGTGTAGTGGACAGAACTAGTAACTGCAGCTCTGAGCCCCTTAAAGTGAATGGAGCTGTGTAGTTCTGATTAGCGGGGTGCATTGAAATACCCCTTTAAGGCTTTGGTCTGACTAGTCATTATTTACAGACCAAGTATAGATACAATATGACCTCAGCATCTTCTAGACAAACCCAAGGAATATCTAACCAATGCTCCATCCTAGCATGAAAGGGGTTAATGGTCTCGGAAAATCCCGACGTCTTTTCGGTTCCCCTCACATGAAAGAATCTGGATATATATAAATAACAAGTTGAGCATTATAATAAAAATCAATAAACATGCTACAGTAAATGTATTTTCTTTGGATGTCAAATCATTTTTCATTTCATGGTGTTCTATTATGTAAATGTATTGTGAAATGTTTACAGTGCCGTATTTTTCATGTCTGGGGAGAATGAACAATAGACTTAATATGTGCCGCAACTTTTCTATAATTTCGCTTTTGTGGCAGGAAGAAGCAATCTTGTCAGCATGTTATTTAACAAAAAATCTCAGCATTTATGTAAAAAGAGCCGGGTCGAGCCTTTAGTAAACTTACAAAATTGTGTTTATAGAGAACATTAAATGCAGCTTTATATTTATGGAAAGAGGGTGAATTTATGGACATGAAATGCGTTGTATTAAGCCACAGGTGTGCGTACAGTAAAGGGGCGCCCAGCTGGGGAGCAAAATACGACCCCCCCCAGGGTGATATTAACCTGGAACGAAGGGCCAAGACGGATCCATTCAGATTAGTGTGGAGCGCGAATATTCGAATAACTAATTTTAATCGCGATAATCGGCACTTCGAGAATTTGCGAATATTTAGAATGTAGTGCTATATATTCGTTATATCAAATATTCGTCATTTTTTCCATCTGAACACGCGATTCTTCCCTGCTTCTTGCTTGTGGGCCATTGACGTCATTGGCCCACAAACAAGAAGCAGGTAGGAATCATGTGTTCACTTCAGATGGAAAAAAATGACGAATATTCTAAAAAACTAATATATAGCACTATATTATATAATAATATATATAATATAATATTTTTCCATCTGAAGTCATGATTCCTCCCTGCTTAAGTTGCTTGTGGGCCAAGCAGTGAGGAATCATGTGTTCAGAAGGATGATGAAAAATGACGAATATTCGTAAAAATGAATATATAGCACTATATTGGATAGTGCTATATATTAGTTTTTGACCCATGCCTGTATTGAGCGCGTAATATTCGCATATTACGTTATCATGACCTTGCCGATTTTTGCGTATAAAAAAAAAAGAATACAGAATATAACGAATATACGAATTCACGAATATATGACGAATATTCTAAAAAATATTTGCGAAATATCACGAATTCGAATATGACCCCTGCCGCTCATCACTAGTTCAGAACGGATCCGGTTGTATTATCTTTAACATAGCCGGATCCGTCATAAACTCCATCGAAAGTCAATGGGGGACTGATCCATTTTCTATTGTGCCATATTGTGTCAGTGAAAACGGATCCGTCCCCATCGACTTACATTGTGTGCCAGGACGGATCAGTTTGGCTCAGTTTTGGTGTCCGTCTCCAAAGCGGAATGGAGACGGATCGGAGGCAAACTGATACATTCTGAGCGGATCCTTTTCCATTCAGAACGCATTAGGGCTAAACTGATCCGTTTTGGACCGCTTGTGAGAGCCCTGAACGGATCTCAGAAACGGAAAGCCAAAATGCCGGTGTGAAAGTAGACTTAGCTGAAACATTGTGAGATAGCCACCAATATCTATGGCACTGGATTGGGTAGAAGGAAGCGGATAGACCTCAAGTGATGTTCGCTATGGTTGATCACCACATCTCAATGATTCTCTAGAGGGCAAAAAGTTGGGGTATAATAGAAAGAATTACTAAATGGTCAAAAATGTATTTTATTTATGGAAAGACAGGAGATTTATCACCATTAAATCCATTGTAGTCACCGGTGTGTGTAGAGGAAAGGAGGCCCCTAATGGAGACCAAAATAAGATCCCCTGGGTGAGATTAACCAGGATTTTGGGCTTGGTTGCCTCTCCCATGACTTTCCTATGACCAACCCATGCTGGTTCTCCCTTCATTTGTTTGCCATCATTGTGGTGCCTATAGATAGGAAAGTCCATCAAGGTTCTTAGTACCCAATCAGGTTGGGATCACTTTGTCTCTTGAAGGGCCCTTTAGTTGTAAGAACTTCCTGTGGGACAGGCATGAACCTGAAATACCAACCTCCTTTATTTATGGCACTGGATTGGGGATCGGCCTCAAGTGATGTTGACCATGGTTGAACCACAACCACCACACAACCTAAATGATGCTCTAGAGGCCAAAACCTTGGGTTATAATCAAAAGAATGACTACATGGGTACATATTCTTTTTATTTATGGAAAGACATGAGATTTAGGACATTCTGGATGACCCATTTACGGTGGAATTTCCGGGGACGAGCTACCTCATGCTGTATAAATCCACACGCTGCCCGTGGGTGGAACCTCCAAGGCTGAACTGATTTTATGGGCAAAACATACCAATCGTAAAGAGCGAGAATGGGAACAGAACGCAGCAGATGCCGCTTATCGAATGTGAGATGTGGGGACAGCCTACAGAATGTATGCAGCACATTTCTGCCTCAGACCAGACTATTCTGAAATAATCCTTTTTCCCGAAGCATTATTTGCTTTCGCCATCACATAATTGTGTTGTGGAGGAAACGGCGTCTACGAATTATTATGTTAAACGGCTTTTTATTTTTTTTAAAGAAAAATATAAAGACTTTGCATTTTTCCCCCCAACTAATAGGAGAAAAATTTGCACCTTTAGGATGGAAATCCATACATGAGCCTCGGCGCCAGATGCAATTCATCGTCTTAAGGGTCAATGCGCGGCGTCCTATAGATCCGAGTGCTCCCGCAGTACCCACATATATCATTATGGGTTCCGGGATGCAAAGGCAATAGAGAAAGCAAGTAAGCCTAGTTAAAAAGCAAGGAGCGAGAAGTAGAAAAGGTAATTACATATGAGATTCTACCCTTGACAGTTCTCTTTCAAATTCATTCAACCTGGTTTTGAATAGCAACGCACATGCAACACCCACAAGAAACCGGGGAAGGGAAAAAAAATAATATAATGTGAATTTTAAGGAGATTATGGACCTGATCAAATGAGTTTCAAGCTGCTCGAGGGAATAAAATTGTGTTACGGGGAGTGGGTTATGTATAAGGTGGTCTCCACTGTGAACGGGCCGAGCGCTATTTAACCTTTTCATCTGGGTCTGGCAAAACAGGCTGCAGGTTATCGTCTAGATCAGGGATGCCCAACCTGCAAAACTATAATTCCCAGCATGCCCTGATAGCTGTACCTTGTCCAGGCATGATGGAAGTTGTAGTTGGAGGGTTCCGGGTTGACCATCCCTGGTGTAGATGGACAGAAGGTAAAAGAGCTAAGCATATCTCCAGCCCACCAGGACCCTCCTCCAGCAGAAGACAACCCCACCTGGAGTCAATGGCTCACCACTAGGGACTTGTTTCTGATTCTCATATAGACAGTATGTCACGGTCTCTCAGGTGAATGATGTCAGGAAATCAAGGAGATTGGCTGAGCGTGGAGGAATCTAACAGCCTCCTTGGTTTCTCTTGATTCAGTGTTGATAGGGTTAATGATCACTTCCCTTTTCTCAGCTGTTGCTCAGTGATCATCACTTCCTACATTTATAGTCTGACCCCACCCTTCTGACTATGCGGTAGATAGCTTCATTTGAGTTTGGCTGAGCTGGTGTGAGGTCATCTTTGGTGTTCCTGTTCTTCCATCTCTACAGAAGTTAAGTGTCGCGTTTGTTTGTATTTGTTATATTCCCTGTTGTTGTATCTGGGCCTGAGACAGAGACTTCCATTCGTCCATCTGGGGAGGAATGGGTTGTCTCTGGTCCTAACCTTTTCCAGGACCTTATAGGAATATAAAGGCCTACGTATCCTGCATATGAGTATTCCTACCCTCAAGGTCTATTCATATTGATAGGTAGTCACGGCTCGGATTAGGGTTGTCTAGGAGGTGACCTGTTTGTTCCCTAGTTTCCTGGCCCAGTTACTGTTCCCCTTCCCCCCTGCAATGAGGCACAGGGTCTGTAAAGATGGAGGGTGGGCCCCTGGCAATCTAAGCCCACTTCAAGTGTCCGTGATATCCTTAAAATACATTGTGGACCAGGGACAGGTCAGCCTTGGCACAGAAGGATTTTCCACTAGGCTGTAAATGAATGGAAACCCTTAGGAAGAGCAGCTCTGGGGCATGAACTACTTCTCTTACAGGTGAAACACTGAGCATCCACAATACGTGTGCAGGGTCCATTTAGCATATTTGCCGGGAAAGGTCCTGGTGTACACATCCAACATATCCTTGGGCCCCCGTGGCCCCCCAATGGAGTCCATGAGCATCCTTTTGGCCTTTGTTGGGCCGATACCTTTATTTGGTGTACAGAATTTGCTATTCCATACTTTCACAACTTCCAGAAGACTCCCGAAAAAACAAAAGACCTCCCGGACCCTGGCAACCCCCGGACAGCTGGCAAATCTCCTGGGTGCTACATAGAGGGTGGTTTCTCTGGAAAAGCAGTCCTCCATGAACTTTAATGGGATGCCGCATCATCAGACTCAGAGGCGTACATTGGGGTATATTTGCCATATACAGGGGCGTACATTGGGGTATATTTGCCATAAGGAATCACGTGAATGTTTAAAGGGGTTGTCCCACAAATATTATTCTATATAGCTAAAACCAGCACCTGGATCAGAATAATTTTCTAATTAAGTAATTAAAAATCTGTCTTTATAGGGCCCCCTGCTGTCTGCTCACTGAGATGGAAGCAGATGCTCAGTTCCAATCTTCAACTGCCACTTGCTGCAACATACAGGACACGCCCTCTGAGAATGGACACACCCCCTAAACTGGACACACCCTCTGAGAAGGGACACATCCCCTAAACTGGACACACCCTCTGAGAAGGGACACACCCCCTAAACTGGACACGCCCTCTGAGAAGGGACACATCCCCTAAACTGGACATGCCCTCTGAGAAGGGACACACACCCTAAACTGGACATGCCCTCTGAGAAGGGACACATCCCCTAAACTGGACACACCCTCTGAGAAGGGACACACCCCCTAAACTGGACACGCCCTCTGAGAAGGGACACACACCCTAAATAGTACACGCCCTTTGAGAAAGGACACACACCCTAAACTGGACACGCCCTCTGAGAAGGGACACACACCCTAAACAGGACACGCCCTCTGAGAAGGGACACACACCCTAAACAGGACACGCCCTCTGAGAAGGGACACACACCCTAAACTGACAGCCTGAAATAAATCTAGCAGAGCAATTGGAGCAATGAATAGGGAGATCTTTGGATCTGGCTGTGTTAGAAAGAGATTTCCATGAACTATATTATGTCTGATTTTCATTTTTTTACATTAATCATGGGAGAACCCCTTTAAGCAGACAGAACACACAGCATATAAACCGTGCACCCTTAAAGGGGTTAAATGTCACAGTCAGTATATTGCACAGCAGGGGGTAGCTTAGGACTATTAGAACATAGCAGATGATTCCATGTTTGCGTCCAGTTACGTATGTGGTATATTTAGCAATAAATCGGCGTCCACAAATCACAAAGAAATAAAACAATATTCAAGAGCGCGCTAAACGAAATCAGATGTTGTCACTGGCTCGCGGTCAGAACAAATGTTAGTGGAAAGGCTTCAGATTACCCAAATGCTTTACATTGTCTCCACAGCTTTGGAAACCGCCATCCGACCAACACAGCAAGAGCTGAAGGCAGCCGCGGGCTCCGTTTTGCCATATTAGGATAAGTGCGCCGGGCATCGTGCGCGCTCGCAAGGCTTCTCCTCTTCTATTTCGGACGTCTCGCAAGTGTTTTGTTTTAGCGCAGCCCTTTTATTATTTTCTCCAAGCTTCGACAATAAAACTACGAGCCTTTTTATGAGATTCCAAGATTTATATTTTCCTAATGAGGGTTATGAGCACCAGAATGAGAGCGGCGCGGCTTTTATTAGTTTGGGGCTGACCTTTTGCGCTGCCTGGAACAAGAGACCATTGATTTCTTCCCGTGGATCACTCCTTGAAGACAGATGAAAGTGTCTACCGAGGTAGCAGAGATGAGCTTGACGTTCAGCACAATCTGCTGCGATAGCGTGATGTCTTAAAGGGATAAGCACTGAAATTACCTTAACGGCGGTCACTCGCTTTTTCCTAGATTTTAAAGGGTTGTCCATTTTTGGACACTCCCTTTTTTTTTAGATAGCCCTATTAACAAAAAGGAGATCATTAAGATCCCAGCGATCAATCGTCCTTCAGTTTCTCTGCAGCGCCGCCACAGACAAAATGAAGAATTGCACCTTTCCCATTGAAATCCATGGTTTGTCTGTGTAATGCACGGACGTGCTGGGTCCTCCAGAGTGACAAAGGCTTTGTTCTAAAGCCACTCCAAAAGATGAGAAATTCCTGAATTTGTACAAAATGGGACAATATTCTTCTTTCTGTTTTCTTAGGGTTCAAGTCACTGCAGACAGTCATGGTAGAAATATTGGAGGCTAAACGGGTTGTGGTCGGTAATATTCTGCGCCAATGATTTGAGTGGTTGACGTCTTTCCAGAATCCACTGCCCAGAGAATGACTGGAGGTTGCTCAGGGGCAGGTCATGGGCTAAAGGAAGAGCCAAAGTGGGAGGTGCTCACTGAAGTCTCATTTACATAGTGAGGTAGCTCTGTAGGATGTGAATAGAGAAAAAGAACACCCAAATATAGAAGAGAGGGGGCCCCATACCACAATCAAACAGGGCCATCCATAATGTGACTGACCTTTACCCTCCAGGACAGAAGAGTTTGGTGTTTGTGCCCCTTTCTTGCCCTTTTCATGGGTCCCTTTTTTTTTTTTTTTTGCAAACAATCCTTCAGGGGCGGGCTGGGAACTTAAAGTGGCCCTGGAAAAAAAAACTAAAAACGGCCCCATTTTGTAGTTGGGTCTATATAAATATATATATATTGCGGCACATTAAACCACCCCAACAAAGCCAAATACCACAGTCCATCACAAAATACTGTCAGCAACACAAAATGCATCCCCAAAAACTTCCACTGGCCGGCCGTGAGGAAGGCATCGGCCCACCGGGAAATTTCCTTGTAAGGCCAACCCAAAGTTGTCAAAGGACATGGGACCACCCAAGGCTGAGCCCTTCTTTCTAAGGGCCCCGCTGCAAATACATGGATTGTCTCTAGAGTACATGCGCCTTTGGCATTGGTTCCCCTTTCTTGCCCTTTCCATGGGCCCCTTTTTTTGCTAACAAGGCAGCTCCTCCATAGAGCGGAGCCAGTTGCCGCCCAAATGCAAAGAAGACGGGACCACCCAAGGCTGAGCCCTTCTTTCTATGGTACATACGTCTTTGGCATTTTTACACTATCCATGCATGCATTCTGTTCTGTGGCACTGGGGTCAGAAGAGGCCCCTAAATCCATAGCCTAAAACCCTTGCACCCCTGTAAGACTACTACTCTATGGAATGGGCCAGTCCCTGGTCGCTGTCTCTGTTCTCCCGCGCTCATGCTCCACTCTACCTTGTTCAACCTCATTCCATTATCCTCCCAGCAAAGAACTCGGGCCCCGCCAGCCCCGCCACAAAGATTTACTTGTTTCTGCCTTATAAAGCGATAATGTTTCGCTCTAACAATATTACGTTGCGATGCCGTTTTATAGATTGCTAAGCTTTTAATTTCCTGATTATTTCCACAGTGGGAGATTCCGCTCAATTTCTACCGAGATCCTTATATCTTTTCCTGTTATTTTTTTATTATACCCGGAAGCAACAATAATTGCCATTAGTGGGCAAAGCAGAGATGCGCCATTGTGTCCCCGAAGAGCGAAACAATCGGAGAATCTTTTTCCTTTCCTGGAAATTAATTGCTGGGTCCCGTCTTGCATGGAGTGGAGTCGTTTTATTTGTCTCCTTCGTAGAAATTGTCCATTATCCGTGGAGAAAGGAGCCCGGTTCTAGCTGACAACTCAGTAGGAGCAGCGATTATGGCAGCCGCTGCTTTTGCCGACTTGCTAAGCACGAAATATATGAAACTTTTACAGTTGCTATACATTTTTTTTTTGGGGGGGGGGGGGGGGGTTATGCAAGAGACCAGAGTGGAGATGGAAGTGGAACTCCAGGATCTTCCTTATCGAGCTTCATCTTCTTCGTTTTATGGCTTTTAGTTTCTCATGTATCTTGGTGACTTCCTGATGAGTCTGTTCAGCTAATATGAGCTGCAGTATAAAGCATCGGGGTCCACTCTGACCAGATGGGAAATTTAATACAAAGTATCTCAGACTCTCAATAGACATTGCTAACCTAAAATAGCCATGTTGAACTGAAGTAGTTAAATGTTATTTATTTTATGCACTTATATAGCGCTATGGCGTAACTATAGGGGTCGCAGCGGTCTCGGTTGCGACCGGGCCCCTAAGCCAGGGGGGCCCAGAGGTTGCCAGTGGTACTGTACTTTTCCCTTCATAAGATGCAGTACATCTTATAAAGGGGGTACTAGCGAGCGCTTCCATAATGGATGCGCTCACTAGTCTGCAGGAGGAGGGGGAGAGAAGCGCTGCGGGCGCTGTGCGGTACTTACCCCTCCTCCTGCCCGCTCTTATCAGGGTCCGCGCTGCTGTGTACTGGCTGCCTGCAGCGTCAGGACGCACAGCGCGCACTCTGACCTGATGCTGCAGGAGGTCAGGTGACTGCAGCACGGCCCCATGCAAGAGACCAGAGTGGAGATGGAAGTGGAACTCCAGGATCTTCCTTATCGAGCTTCATCTTCTTCGTTTTATGGCTTTTAGTTTCTCATGTATCTTGGTGACTTCCTGATGAGTCTGTTCAGCTAATATGAGCTGCAGTATAAAGCATCGGGGTCCACTCTGACCAGATGGGAAATTTAATACAAAGTATCTCAGACTCTCAATAGACATTGCTAACCTAAAATAGCCATGTTGAACTGAAGTAGTTAAATGTTATTTATTTTATGCACTTATATAGCGCTATGGCGTAACTATAGGGGTCGCAGCGGTCTCGGTTGCGACCAGGCCCCTAAGCCAGGGGGGCCCAGAGGTTGCCAGTGGTACTGTACTTTTCCCTTCATAAGATGCAGTACATCTTATAAAGGGGGTACTAGCGAGCGCTTCCATAATGGATGCGCTCACTAGTCTGCAGGAGGAGGGGGAGAGAAGCGCTGCGGGCGCTGTGCGGTACTTACCCCTCCTCCTGCCCGCTCTTATCAGGGTCCGCGCTGCTGTGTACTGGCTGCCTGCAGCGTCAGGACGCACAGCGCGCACTCTGACCTGATGCTGCAGGAGGTCAGGTGACTGCAGCACGGCCCCTGAGAAGAGAAGACAGCCAGGACAGGGAGAGTGGCGGCAGGAGAGGTAAGTTACTTTATTATTTTACATTCTGATCTGAGGTCTGATATGGAGGTCTAATGGGGGGTCTGGAGAGGTCTCACTGGGGGTCTGGAGAGGTCTAATGGGGGTCTGGAGTGGTCTATGGGGGTTCTGGAGGTCTGACTGGGGGGGTCTGGAGGTCTGACAGGGGGGTCTGTACACGGCAGTGGGGTAACTAGAAAGGACTGGGCCCAACCGCAAGTCTTTAAATGCCCCCCCCCCCCCCCCCAGCAGCTGCTTATAACAGGGTTATAACATAATATAACGGAATTTTAGGACGCAATGCAAAACGGAACCCTTTAGATGCATTACGTTTTGCCCTGTCTATGGACACATATAACGGTTCCGTTTTTTTTTTTTCCGTTATGCATGACGACAGGACATAACAGAACAAGACGGAACCGTTATACGTGCCCAGAGAACTATATTAGGACGGAGCAAAACGGAACGCCTCTAAAGGGTTCCGTTTTGCATTCAGTCCTAATATTCTCTGTTGTAACGGAATTCCTGATGCTGGTGAGAACCTGAGAGCTGCAGCAGAAAGGACGCGCCCCCGAGATGCTCGGCGCAGGGCCGCTTCTAGCTTTGTTAGAGCGCTCTAGTCATGTTCTGTATGATCTCTTCATTTCCATTCCTTATATCAGTCATGGCACAACCCCTTTCCATTTGCTTCTGCCCAGTAGTCACTGACCGGGAGGAGGCTTCTCGTTTTAGAAATATTTCTGAGAGCAGAATACGGTTAAATTGTGAATTAATAGACGCAATTTTTTGGCGGCTTCTGGAAACACGCTGATCGCATAAAAACAGAAATATCATTGATAATTACACGGCGTACTGATGGAAAGGTGTACAAATCACCGCTAGAATGTTTTATGATAATGAAATTGTTTTATCTGATTATCTCAAACAATGCCCTGCGTATTTTATTACACTGGATGCAATTGTTTCATCTTGTACAAAAAAAAAAAAAAAACATGTAATTTTTTTCCTGCCTTTATATCAGCTCCATACATCACACGGAACAAATTGATCTCCAGATTTTTCACATTGCCTTGAAAATTTCTTTTCTTTCTCTACAAAAATGCCCCCATTTTTTATTTATTTATTATTTATTGTTATTTTTTGTTTAGACTGTTTTCTTATTCTCTTCTTTTAGCTTGTATTTATTTTTTATTATTTTTTGTTTTGAATTTTTTTCTTATTTTCTTGGTTTTGTTTGTATTTATTTTTTATCATAATATTTTTATTTATTTTTTAGCTTTTTTTTTTCTTTCTGAATATTACCTTTTGGATCTTTCTAAAGAATAACTTTTGACTAATTGCAGACCAGGGGATTCAATACACGGCGTTCCCCCCCATAGAAATGCATTCAATTTTATCAGCTGAAGACGACTGATAGGTAGGAGCGGCGGCCGCGGCCAGTCTGGCGATTCGTCTTGTAATGAAACGGAATACAATAAAGATAGGCATTTTGAATAAAAACTGTAATTCGTTGCTCTTTTTTTTTTCACCATTAAAACTTTGATCACGTTCAGACTACGACAAAAAATTCCCAGACAGACGCCCGTACGTCTCGCTCACAATGAAGCCCGCGCTGTTCTGATACATTAAACAATATTAACAACTCGACAACATTCATTTCCCGGGAAAATGTGGAGTTGGTACAAGTCATTTCAACAGGATCCTGAAATAGGTCTGGAGTGATCGTGTGATACGTTCCTGGTCTAGTTTTTAGCTTGGACTGTTGTGTGGGGCTCAGTTCCACTCTGCAAACAGTAATTATGGTGAATTAAAGTGCACTTCCCCTTTAAATCCCCAAAACTTCTGGTGTCTCCCGGGGTGCAGAGTACTTTAAGGGGTTCTTTTTCACTTCTGGGGATCAGCTGATTACTGAGGAACTAACTCCTGGAATCAGCCATGTTTGGACACGACAGGTCCCACAAACCCACTTTTAAAGGGGTTGTTCACCTTTTGGGAAAGGGGGAGGGGTTAGGCAGACCCCCTCCTGGTCAGAACTGCTCCTTGCCACCAGGTCCTGGATCCTTCGCTGCCCGCTGCCTCACTCAAGTTGCCCGCTTTGATGACCTACCCCCCTTGCATCATGTCAATTGGTTAAAGGGGTTCTCCCATGACTAATGTAAAAAAGGAAAATCAGACATCATATAGTCCATGATGACCTCAAACACAGCTAAAACCAGCCCTGTACCTCACGTGGATCCAGACATCTCCCCATTCATTGCTCTGCTAGATTCATATCAAGCTGACAGCTCAAGGGGCGTGTCCTTTCTCAGGGGGCGTGCCTTTTCTGCTGCATCTAAGGGGGTGTGTCCATGCTCTCCCTATCACAGCTTAGGATGAAACTGAGCATGTGCAGTTGCAGTCCATAACACTAGAGCAGCTGGCAGGCCTGTGGAGACTGGCAGTCGCGGCCTCTACATGTAACCCCCTTCTAAAAAGGACTATGTCAGCGATACGAACCACTACTAGAGATCAAGACACCCTGGGCTCTCCGTCTCCTCTTCTGCCGGCTCAGCTGGTCCCGTTCCTCACACGCCCATCAGTTAGACAACCATCTCCAATCTGGAACAGGTTCAAGGGTCAGACTTTGGCAACCTTTCTGGAGGATCTGGTGCCCCAACCCAGAGCGTTAGCATCCCTCACCACTGGATAAGGATCCTGCAAGGTGCTAACACAGAGTAAGGTGGGAGTAGGAGACCACACTTGGTCTCATTCCAGATAACCTCCCCCGTAGGCTGATTTCTATATGGTATTTCTCCTGTTATTCCTAATCTCCTGCTCTCCCCGTCCATCTGCTGATAATTGGCAGTTCTCTCCTAGAGAGAAAGGGAGACTATATTGACTATAATGGGGGGGGCGGGGGCGGAGTTCCGGCGGCAGCATGGCAGCGCACTGCGAGAGAAAGTCGGACTAAAAGTACTGCATGTCGTACTTTTTGTCCGGCTGCCTCTCGCCGTGCGCTGCCGTGCTGCCGCCGGAACTCCGCCCCCGCCCCCCATTATAGTCAATGGGGACGGAGCGGCAGTCCGCGGGCACACGTGAACTAGCGGCATGATGGATCCGACAGGCTGTTCACCCGCGGGAACAGCCTGCTGGACTCCCCTGCCGCTAGTGGTAAAGTACCCTTAGCTGTGTGAGGTATCCGGTCTGACACGCAAGGTCTATTAGGGAGTCTCCGAACTTTCCATGACGGGATGAGTGACCTCTGTCTAGTTAAAATCGGAGAACCCCTTGCAAACAGCTGAAGCCTGGAAGCTCTGCACATGGACGATGAGGCTCATGAGCCCTCAATGAGAAGAAGATGATTACCGCATCGAGCGCTGCTGACATCCACACAATGAGACGGATTGAAATACCCAGAAGAGCTCCACAAATGAATGTAATTTGTGCTGAGATCATCTTTGGAATCTGACAACCCACAGTAAAGGATCCACATATCTGGCGCCTGCGACATGTGATTTCAGCCACCACCGGAGAGCATTTGGCCTCTGCACAAATCGGGTAGAAGCTTTAATGAGAATCATGCGGTCAATGACACATTTCGAAAATCTTCGCCTTAGCCATCGCCATCTTAAATGGGAAGGATGAAGAAAAAAGAACAGAAGAAGCCACCGGGCCCCCGATCCACATAAATCATGTGATGCGTCTGATAATATTAACATATAACGCCGCAGTCATTAGATTTTCATTATGCCGCCATTGAGGTTATTATTACATGCCATACATCTTTCCAAGTGACACTTTGCCGTTTGCCTTCACAATTTGATCATTTTTAATTTTGGGATTTTTTTTTCTTCCTCGGTGTAATAACAGATACAATGCGTTTAGCATCAGGACTATATGATTCTAATTGCGATGAGGCGGCAGCGTGGACTCGGATTATTGCATATTGCAAATTCTGTAGGATCTGATTGCGCCGAGATGTTTCATAGACGGATTTTGAATCCTTGTCCAGGAGGTAAATGCAAAAAGCGCGCAGTGATGGCTGCGGATTGTGGACCCACATGCTGTCAAAAGACATGGAAGTCTGACCAGACCCAGGCTATATTCTTTAGATGGAAAATCGTCAAAGAACCATGTTACAACTTCAACATTTTCCTATAGGCTAAAAATGCGCAAGTGACCTCACAACCAGTGCGATACTCGGAGCACTATCCTATCTCCACATGCAGCTTTCCTTTAACCTGTCACCTGGTTTTGGGGCCACTAAACCATCAGAATATTGTTCTGCAGCTGGGGTTAGGGTCCTCAACCTGCCCATACCAAACCCATCCCTCGCTACAAAAGAGAGCAAATTAAACTGAAACTCACCAGGGGAAGAGTCCAGGACTCTTCTCTAGTGGTCTCAGGCGGATGCGCACTACGCCGATGAAGACAAAGCTCGTTGCTTCACTGCAATGTGCTCAATGTACAGTGAAGAAAGGAGTATTGTCCCCTGCTTTATCACCACTGAAGAAGAGTCCAGGACTCCTCTCAAGGTGAGTTTGAATTGCATTGCTTTCTACTGCCGATGGGTTTGCTATGGGCAGGTTTAGATCCCTAGATCCCAGCTGCAGAACGGCGCGTTGCTGGACTCTTGGACTCAAACCAGGTAACAAGTTCCCTTTACCTAAGGCACCAACATGAACTAGCCTGGCAAAGGTAACATAGCCCAAAAACAAGTCCCTTTGGCCCCCAACCAAACTACGCTCCTGCCCTTCCCCAAGTCATGTTGTCCAGGAAGCTGAGACCTTTACCACAATTTGCAGGGTCTGCACAGTATCCTTAGCCGGCCCTGCCTGTGACATGGAAGGGTCTGGTCACCTTTTTCATGTCTCATCGTCATCGGAGCAGAAAAACCTTAATGTGTCAGATCTGTCCTATGAAGGAAACTAATGGCGCCCGACAGACCCCATGGACCTAAAATAGGGTCTGTCAGTGTCCAACGGGAAGAATAACGCTGCATGCTGTGCTACTTCTCCCGCAAGAAGACGATACGATGGAATCTCCAGCAGAGGAGTTGGTTGACATGACAGTTATCCAGTAGAATTAGCAATTTTTTTTGTTCCTTCCCTCTCTATCTAAATACCCCCACCCAGGCAAAGTGGCTTATTGTGCCCCCCCCCCCCCCCCCATCCTTGCCATTAGCAACTGGGGCAAATGCCATGGTTGCCCGAAGCTGCGCCCCTGCCCACTTCTATTCCTGTTACCTAGTCATGAGCCCCCGCAAGGGATGTCGAAAAATAAACCAAAAAATTGCAAAAATGTTGACTACTCCTGCAACGATTTTCATGCTTATACTTTTTTTTTTGCATCCAGCCTCCTCTGGCCGAGAAGCAGTTAATTATAGGCACGGCTCGAGAGTTTTTCTCCCTTTTTTTTTTTACGTTGTTTTGCAAGCATTTCCGAATAGTCGCGTTAAAACATCTCACGCTAATAAGCGCAGTAGCATCAGGTAAGAATTAAACCTAATTGTAGTCTAGTGCCAGGGAAAAGCATGGTGTGATGACAAGGCACTGCCCTTGGTTTTCACAGGTTTGTAGTGCAACTATTAAAAACACGCTAACAGCATCCTCTTGTATTCCAGCAGCAAACACAATACGCTTTAATTAGCCCATAAGAAGCTGTACAAAAGCCACATAATAATAGCAACATTGATTGGAGCTACTCCAGTAGGCGCGCGCAGTCTCTCCCTTCATATACCGTTAGTGGGGAAATAGCGGAGAGAGGTTATTACCTTGTGTTATCGCCGCTAACATTTCTTCTGTACTGGAAAAACTCGACATTATTTCCCTAATGAGTGTCTCAGTACAGTGACAACAGCGACAACCCAAGATATGGAGGCGAGTATAATACACGGTAAATACAAAAGCTGCAAAACTCAAACCTGTTTACTCGAAACGAGCCATTTTTTTCCCCGGCAGTTAGACTTGGAAGCGAATGTGCTGTAAAATGGAGTGTAAGTCATACCCGCCCTGTGATAATGATGCTGGCGATGAAGAAATTGTCCTGGATTGTCTGCAGTGGACCATTTAAAGGGGTAGTCCTGTTTGGATAGCTCTATTTGGTTGAGGTAGGGCGGGAGCACCGGTGGTGGCCTCTGTAATCAGCTCTTATGATGCCTCTTCGCCCACTATTGCCTCAGTATACCCTAATGGGGTGTCCTGTGGGCATTTACAGGAACTGACTTTTTTAGAGCCCCTCCGGCCACAAACAAAAACTTCATTGTGCCATTGAGCAAAGGTGTTCGGCCATTTTTGCTCTCTTGGCTTCAGGTTCTAGATAGGAAGTAGCCGACATCTTCTTCCTGTCAGCCATCTTAGTTCCCATGGGGCTTAGGGGTTGTGAAAGAAGGGGGGGACTTTTGGCAACCCCCTCACTTGGCCAGACCTGTAAAGGGAAACCCACTGACATGCTTCCCGGTGCCAGCTCCCCAATCCTTCTTCTCCAGGCCTGCAATGCTCCTCTGGGCTACCTCGCTCTCAACATCCGGTTTGACATTACTGCAGCTGATCATTGGTCACGGCGGGGACCGGCTCCCCTTGCGTCACAGCAAATGGTCCCCTGACACAAGGGGATCTGGATCTAGTCTCAAGTGATTGGCTGCGGTGATGTCAAACCAGATGTTAACATCAAGGGGGCCCAGAGGAGCATCATAGGTCGGGAGGAGAAGGAGCAGAAAGATGGCGCCGGGAAGCATGGGGGGGGGGGGGGGTGTCCATTACAACTAGAGGTGCATCTGCTGCTCCTCCTGCACTTTGATTGACAGGATCAGGAGTGAAAACGTGATCACACCTGGCCCTGACTTCTAAAGTGCAGAGGACGCGTCAGTTGCAGAGAGAGCAGAGCCTCTAGGTGCAATGGTAACGCCCCCGTTGCTCCTAAAGGCTCATTTGCATATAATAAAGCATCATTTTTCTCAGCCATGCGGGCACATATGGACATGGGACCGACACAGATGCCTTCAGCTTCCGAGCGCACATGGAACAGGTTCAACTCTAAGGAAGGATCGGTAAGAAATGAGACTAAATGTCGTCTTCTTTGTTTAAAAATCTGAATATATTTGGCCGTGAAGAAATAAGAAATTAGAGATTTGAGAAAATGAGAAGAAAAAAGTATAAAATAAATAAAATAAAATGTGACACAAAACCTTAACGTGTTTTCCAATGGCGACTTCTAAGGAGAAGATGATTTTCCTCCCCGTGTAGTGAAGCTATTAGACGACGCCCCAGCAGCTTTTGACGCACAGCATTTAAAAGGTCTTTCATTGATCTGATTCAGGCATGACAGCGGCCGATCAGCCGGGCGGAGGCGTGGAATCAATCCGCTGAGAGTATTCCTCCAGGAGGAGGGAGCCTGCCCTGCTCTGAATCTACCCCTTTTAATAAAAGAGCAGCTTCTCCTTTAAAAGTAGAAATCAGTGGACGCAGCAGAGAACCTGTCGTCCAATCAAAAAAAGCTGTGTCACATGACCTTCGCCCCAAAAGGGCCAACCGCGGCACCGTGTAACGTGCATTCTGGGTTGGACAAATGGATGCTTGTTCACCCCCGGAACCATTTTCTTACTTTTCCAATTTAAAAAAAAAGAACATTTTAAAGATTTATTTCCTTTTCTTTTTAAAGTTCGTGTCCGGTCGCCGTCTCGGTTTAACCCTCTGGTGGCTACACGGGTCAACCAGACTGTAAATCTATGACAGGAGCAGAGTCAGGAAAATGCCTGAAAGCAATCCTGTCTGCATCACCCCTGAGAACCAATCACATCACAGCTTTCATCTTTCAGGAGCACTAGTAGAAATGAAAGCTGCGCTGTGATTGGTTACTAGAGGCAGGACTTCATAAAAGTCCCCCAATATCTATTCATTGAGCAGCTTGACACATTCTTGTCATTCACCTAGGACGGTGATAATGGTGGCTAGGGGTGCAATACTGCAGAAAAAAGAAGCACAGCTTCATTTTTACTGCTGTGCTTCAAATCCAGGGGTGTAAAATAGCATATTTAATTAGAGGCGCAGGAAGAACCTATTACCTTCTCTTATAAACCTAATTTTGGTTTTGCATATATACATTACATATGTTGGTAAATTTTGGGTATTTCAGCCTTGGGAACGTCACAAACCTTTCAGGGAATGCCCATTAATGGGCGAGGCTAACACATGCTCCTCCTATTTCTGGTCCAGGACAGCAGAATTTGCCAGGATTTAGGGACAATCTCTAAGTTCAGAACTGTTGACATCTATGATTTTTATATGCACCCCCCATCTATCTTAGTATTCCTTTTACATAGAGAAGCGGAACACCCATAACTAAATATAAATACCCCCTACAATTTGACACCTCGAAACCAATATTTTAGAAGTGGTCCAACTCTTAACACCCATCCTTTTCATCCCTTGCATCATATATCAATTCAAGACCCTTACCCCCTCGTCCCCATCAGGATGCCTAGCGCAGGTTCACACTATCCATCTCCCGATGACCACCGTTGTCCCTTAGCTCTTATAGGGTATCTGGACGGCACTGATAGGGTGCCCCTGGCAGATCCATGCATATCATACTTGTCATCCCTCCCTGAAAAGGAGAAGACCTCCCGTATCAACTGGCAAATCTCCCAGGTGCCTCACTAGGTTCCTGTCACCACCCAGAAAACACCTCTAAGGTTCCATGCACACCACTGTATCCGTTTTGCGGTCTGCAAATCACAGATCAGCAAAATACAGATACCATCCATGCTGCATCCACATTTCTTGCAGACCCATTGTAATGACCGGCGTCACACACAGGGAGGGAAAAGGGAAAGCCCTGCCCAAGGGAGAGGGAAAGGTGGTGACCCCTAACTCACCTTGCGGCTGGCACCTGACTGCCCTGACGTCCCTAGACGAGTTCCTCACCCGTGCGGCAATCACGTGCCTAAACCCTGGCTTTCCCTGAAATGAGCCCTAGATAGTGAACGGGCCGGTGGGATCGCTAGTCCGCACCACTGAACTAAGAGGGAAATACCAGGGAGAGGACAGACAACACAGACAAACACATACACCCAGGTGGGCGACCACAGCATTCCACAAAGGTCCAACAGGGATCCGGAGGGTAGCGTTCTGGATCAACAACCAGAGAACGCAGTAACACAGCTCCAGAGGGTCAGAATAGATGTCCAGGCAGGAAGCTCTATATCTGGCAACCAGAGAAGTGTGAGAGGGGAATATAAGGAGGTTAGGAGTGCTGGACAAGGAACAGCTGAGGAGAAAGAGCTACGGATCCCTCAGTGAGCCAAAAAGGGTTGCAAAGCAAACCCAGAAAGCTACAATAAGGAAACAGCCCTATCTTACATAGAGCGCGCAGCCAACCGCTGCGACCTCCTGACCCCGGGTACAACGGAGTCAGGCGTGGCTCTTGACACCCTCGTGACACCCATTGACCCATTTTGCGGACAAGTATAGGACATGTACGACATCTTTTTGGAACATGTGGGACATCTGTTTTCAGATCATCCTTGTGCTTTCTGCATCTCTATGTCTGTTCTGCAAAAAGACAGACCATGCATGCAAAACGTGGGCCGTGGACCCAATAAAGTGTGGACGGCACATGGACGACATCCGTATTTTGTAGATCTGCAAAACGGATATGGTTGTGTAGATACGGATCCTGCAACATCAGACTCTGTCCATTGTGGAAGCAGGGTCACTAAATGGCATGGTTTTAGTAAACGGGTGTGTCAATGCCCATCCCAAAAAAAATGGTACCCCTTTCTAAATTCTATGAGAAGCTGGCAAGTATGGCCCATTAATGGACATGATGGTTGCCCAATAATTTGAGTGTATGACCAAGTCGGATCTTACCTGTCCTCATGAATCAACCCCATAGAGGTGGAGAACTGCAGCCCCCATAGCCGTTTCAGGGGCCGAGGCTATGATATGTCCTTGGGTCAGGGGCTGCCTTCAGGTGGTGGCCGCTGACATCTCAAGGACATAGACTTATCTCCATGCCTTGTAATGATGTTTCGATCTGAGGCCCCCTCATCCATTAATTACCCCCCCCCCCCCCCCCCCCCCCCCCCCGATAGGCGGCCTGTATGAGATATGTATAAGATTTTCTCGTGTCGGGATAGAGAAGGAAATAACAAAGCCCTCGTGAGGGGGAATGTTGTAAAGGACGAGCATCTTCTCCCCACTTGAGAGTTCAAACTGAAATAAGGATTTCTTATGGACGGCAGAGTATTTATAAACATCCATTCTTAACTTTCTAAGTGCATTGAGCGACGACGGATACTGAAATAATGAATTCTTTCTCCTGAGCGCTGAATAATATTGAGACGCATCATCATGCCGGACAGCTGAGGCCCAGGTTTAACCGTCATCTTTGCTAGGAACTGGTTGTAGACTTCCTTTATCACTGGGTAAGGTCCCTTTAAATTACGAGGACCGAGAATCACCCCAAGCTGGGGCGAAATTCACACCTTTCTATAAAGAGACAAAATATGTGTCGCTCTCACCGCCATTAAGGGGGGAGTTTGCATCAGCGTTCACAATTCCGTTATTGCTTTCCATTATAACATGGTCATAGTGGAAAAAAATGGAATTGTAAGACGGAATTAACTCCTTAAGGACACAGCCTTATTTCACCTTAAGGACCAGGCCATTTTTTGCAAATCTGACCAGTGTCACTTTAAGTGCTGATAACTTTAAAACGCTTTGACTTATCCAGGCCGTTCTGAGATTGTTTTTTCGTCACATATTGTACTTCATGACACTGGTAAAATGAAGTAAAAAAAATTTCATTTTTAGTTATGGAAAAGTGACAAAAATAGCTGTTTTTTGACCGTGTTAATCTGGGGGGTTAGGTCATGGGGTATTTTTATAGAGGAGATTCTTACGTACGCGGCGATACCTAATAAGTCTACTTTTTTACAATTATTTAGGTTTTATACTATATTATCCTTTTTGATACCAAAAAATTTTTTTGGGATCTCTAAAGTCTAAGAGTCATTTATTTTTTTAGCCGATTATCTTATGTAGGGGCTCATTTTTTTGCGGGATGAGAGGACGGTTTTATTGGCACTATTTTGGGGGCTATATGACTTTTTGATCGCTTGCTATTAAAATTTTTGTTATGTAAGGTGACAGCGATACCTAATTTGTATACTTTTTTTAAATTATTTTAGTTTTTACAATTTTTTTGGGTGTCTCAAGTCTGAGAACCAGGTTTTTTTATCCGATAGTCAGTGGCTAAATTGAGATATAAATTTAGTACTCCATGGAAGTGTGGTACTCCCTGAAGGCCCGGATGATCGGGGCACGTGTCGCACTGAGTAGTGGTGTCCTTCTGTATCCCCCTCCTGTGACACACTCTGCATTTTTTTGGGGTTCGTCCCTTCTTTCCAGTATGGGGGACCACACCTGGAAAGTGTTGGCCAGGGACGATCCGGGCGCCTCCAATTCTCGAGGTACTCCGGCCTACTCTTTCCCGGTCCGAAAAGATCGGGGCCATGAGGACTGCCTCGTAGAACTGGAGGAATGTCCCTGTGTTTCCAGCGCTCCGGGACAGCACAAAAGAGTTGTACAAGGCAACCTGCACCAAGCAGACAGCAACTTTTTTGTACCATGCCCGGGTTTTGCGCATGGCGTTATATGGGTTGAGGACTTGATCAGAGAGATCAACTCCTCCCATATACCGATTGTAGTCGACGATACGGCTTGAGGACCGTTGCTGCGGTACCTCGCACAGGGACAGGGGTGATGCCGTTACCATGAATTGTGGACAGTACAAGGACATCCCTCTTGTCCTTATATCTGGTGGATTTAAATGGTGGGCCAGAAAACTAGTACGAGCCCCAGAGCTGCTCGTACTAGGGTGACCCACAGGGTCCCTAGCATGGCGGTCCCCTTGCTGTGCTGTGGACCCCAGACACCCTACTTAGGGTGATGCAACTAATTTTCCCTTTATTTTCCCTGCCTAGCCCAACCTTTCCCTAGACTTTTCCCAAATTACCTGCAGATAAGATGGGGGGTGCTGGGGCACAGATCGGGTCCTGGGGCAAGGATGGGTGCTGGGGCACAGTTGGGGTGATGCTGGCTCAGATCCGACACGTGCAGGCAGCGCTCCTCTCTCCTCGAGCTCCAGACACAAAAGGAGGAGGAGAGGAGCGCTGCTATCATTTGAATCTCCCGCCGGCCCGCCCTCCTACCAATCAGAGGCGATCCTGAGACAGTGGTCACCATCACCACTCAGGATCGCAGGATGGTGATTGGTGGGGTAAAATCACACCACCGATCACCATCCTGTTCCGGGTTATCAGGACCTCAGAGACCCGAATAACCCAGAAACGCAGCAAACCGCAGGTCTGAATTGACCTGCGGTTTGCTGCGATCGCCAACATGCAATGATTTGAGCAGGCCCCGGGATCCGATCACCGCCCGCCGCGCGGCGGTGATCAAAAATACACAGGGCGTACACAGGTACCAGGACATAAGGGCGTACCTGTACGCCCTGTGTCCGGAAGAGGTTAAAAACGGAAACGTTCCGTTTTGCTCCGTCCTAATACTTTTCTATGGTCACAAATAACGGTTCCGTTTTATTCCGTTATGTATGACGGGAAAAAAAAGTCCTGTCGACAGGACTTTCTTTTCCGTCCTGGATAACAGAAACCAGACAGATCCATTATGTTTGCCCATAGAAATGTATTATGACGGATCAAAACGGAACGCCTCTAAAGGTTTCCGTTTTTAATTCCGCCTTACAGTTAAGTTTTTTTGCATTATAACCATGTTATAACGGAAATTAATAACGGAAGTGCGAACGCTGACGCCCCCTAAAATGTTTATAGCACTGTACATTTTAGCACCCCACTGTAGACATTATGTGCAAATTTCCCCACTAGCGCATTAGACAAAGGAAAAAGCAAAGATACAAAAGGAGGAGTAGTCATGGTGGTCAGCAGCACATGGTGACGTCACGTCGGTCCATTCACATCAGACAAGCTTCGGGGAAGATCATCTCCCGCAGCAGCTCTCCAGTAATATCCATTTGGACAGTAGGCGAGAGCAAAGCACGTTAATTAGGAAATCGCTGATAACACAAGCAGAATGTTTGCTTGAAAAGGTTATTCTCACCATAAGCAGTGGTGGCACAGCGCTCGTCCGATGGGACCCCAAACATCACCCAAATATGGCCGCTCGACTTGCAGGAAATAGGGCTTTGTTTCTTTGGATGGCACTAGGATGTGAACACACACAGGCCAGAAAGATCTCTTAAAAATAGTCTACATTTTTCACACCAGCATCTGGATATGAAACATTTTATATCTGCATCTAATTAAAAATGTAGTCTAGCCTTTGAGGTATTCAATAAAGTGTACCTGCATAGCGCCACCTGCTGATTGTTCTTTTCCTACTTTCTCCGTCCACCTCAGTAACACTACTAAGGTGGTCACACATGCTCAGTTCCATCCTTCAACTGCCACTAGTCATAACTACTGCTAGAAGCTGTAACAGTTACAGGCAGGGGTAGGCAACAGAAAGGATGCGCCCCTGAGAAAAGACACACACCCTGGGCTGTGATAGAGAGAGAGCTGCAGCAGAAAGGACATGCTCCATGAGCTTGGATAGGGAGAGAGATGCAGCAGAAAGGGCATGCTCCATGAGCTTGGATAGGGAGAGAGCTGCAGCAGAAAGGGCATGCTCCATGAGCTTGGATAGGGAGAGAGCTGCAGCAGAAAGGACATGCTCCATGAGCTTGGATAGGGAGAGAGCTGCAGCAGAAAGGGCATGCTCCATGAGCTTGGATAGGGAGAGAGCTGCAGCAGAAAGGACATGTTCCATGATCTGGGATAGGGAGAGAGGATCATCAGAAAGGGCAAGCTCCATGAGCTTGGATAGGGAGAGAGCTGCACCAGAAAGGATATGCTCCATGAGCATGGATAGGGAGAAAGCTACAGCAGAAAGTGCAGAGTACTCAAGTTAGGTTTAGAAATGTTCCTGGGTGTTGTAGTGCAATAGACACTAACCTGAGACGGCTGACTCTCTGCAAGGGCAGGTGATGATGAGAAATGTTCGTGACGCCAGTGCCAATTAAACGGTGGCACGCCGTTTGCTGATAGCAGGAATAACTGAGGAACCACGTGATGTTAAAACAGAATTCAAACTTTAGTAGTCATCATATAGGGACATTGACGGAAGCGCAGTTCCTTTGAAGACAGTTGATTTTTCAATACAGTTGATGCAGGCAATATATATATATATAGCAAGGTGACTTCAGAGTGTTAAACACAGGTCTTGCAGTACAGGCAGCTTGCACTCTATTCCTGACTGATCCTGGAACATAGAAACTCTTCTCCAAGGTCCAATGCCCTAGCTCTGGCGTATATCCTTGGTTTTATCTCTATCAAGTACCTCCTCTGTTGTCTTGAGTACCTCTTGCTTTTCTGGATTTGCCTCTGTCTCTCTCTCAGCTTCCTCAGGCTCTTTAACTGCGGTATTCCTGTTTCTGCATATGGGAACTCAGGAGGGGAACCTTCTCCTTGAATCTGGAACCCGGTTACAGGGACTGCAATACCCTCTCCTGGTCTACAGGCTTCCGGCCTGGACTTGACTCTGACATTGTCTAATCTCTGGTTAGACTAGACTATGAACCTCAGACTCCTTAGACTGACCTTCGCTTCCCTGACTGGGCCTTATATAAACTAGGGCTCCCTAGCTCCCTCTAGTGACTAAGAGCTGGAATGACACCCCTAGCAGGCCTGTACATGCAAGTTTCACAGTAACAGGGAAATACATAGCATTACATTTTATAAAGATGACTTATACCAACTTCCCCATAAATAAGGGGACACGACAGCACAACAAGTGACCCTTTTGTAGTGACGGGACTTACAGTCCCCGTACACTACAGAAAGGACATGTCTCTGAGCTGTGATAGCTGTAGCTGAGCTACACTAGAAAGGACTCGGCCCCTGGGAAAGACAGGTCCCTGAGCTGCAGCATAAAGGATACCGCTCCCAAGAAAGGACACACCCCCTGAGAAAGGACACACCCCCTGAGCTGTCAGCTTGAAATAAATGTAGCAGAGCAACTGAAGCAATGAATGGTGGGAGTTCTGGATCCATGTCCAGGGCTGGTTCTAGCTTTGTTAGAGGTTGGCATGTCCTAAATGATGTCTGGTATTCGTTTTTTTATATTAATTATAGAATAACCCCTTTAAGTAAAGCATGACGCAAGCTCATGTGATTACCATAGGGTGCTTAGACAAAGGGGCTTCAGCCCTGGTTGGTCTCATCCTCTTAGCCTGACCCCTCTGCTAGCAAACAGGGGGCAAGGAATTAGTCCAAGTGTCATAGAAAGGTGGGGGTCGCACAGGCAATAAGTCCTAGCTTTTCCTTGATAGCCCCCCCCCCCCTTATTGTATGTAAGAAGGATCCACAGCGCTTTAGTAGAACTGCAGCTCTGAGGGCTGGTTGCGTTTCCAATAGTGGTGGGACCCTCACCGATCAGAAAGTGATGGCATATATTAGCAAAATACCATAATCGCCTGAATCGGGGTGGAGAGGAACTGAAGTATACAGCAGGCTCTAGATACATTTCACCTCTATTGTATCATGGAGGCAGCTCAGAATTATTACATGCCCTTCTACAAGACGATGTGACCGCGCTGCACTGTCCTCCGTAATAATATGTTAATAGAACCTGCAGTATGTAAAGCAGCAGTCCTCGCCGCGGTGACTCGCTGATATACATAATATGAAAGGCTCTTAATCCCGCAGTTGGAATGAGCTGCTCTTGGTAACAGACCTCATGTAGGTTTCTGCTTGTCACTAAAGCATCATTGCTTCCCTTTGGTTTTAATAATTCACCCTTGATTTGGTTTACAATGAATAACAATGTAGCGTTCTGATTGGCTGGTTACCTTGAGACGCTCCAAGTGACCGCCTCGCGCTGGTCTGTCACCGCACAAGGGAAGAGCAATAAATCATTTCGGACTGGACATTTTGCTGCTTTCAATCAAGTCTTCAGCATTTCTAGGAACAAGGGGCAGCGATACAATTTCACTCCTGTCCTACACGAGATCTACACGGACAATAGGGGAAGAGTTGTCTACTTGAGCCCCCAGTCAACCATGTCTAGAGCCGGTGCAAAATATTACATAGAATATGAGTAATAACTACGAGCTTCCACCAAACCCTTCTAGCATCCATTATTCAGACTTATAAAAGTATTACACATCATAAAAACTAGAAGGTAGACCAAATTGCTTCATGCTCGGTCTATCATAGGCCATAATAAACTTTAATTTTGAAGACATTTTTGGAGAATTTTTAGGGATATCCTTTGAGTTTTGAAAATTCCTTCACTTAATATTGTCATAATGAGTACCCATGGTGCCTCTGGGTCCAATGGGTTCACTGGTGAAGATAGGCCCTAGGATTGTTAGGCCATTTCTGGTCATCAAAGCAACATAGCACCCTGTGATCTTCTGATTGGTGTTGGTCCCTACGAACAAAAGACTTTGGCCCTAATGGCCAAACACTATGGGTTCTCTGGTGAAGGTAGTCCCTAGGACTGCTAGGCCACCATTTACAGCTGCAGATTACAGTTGATTTCTGGTGACCCCAGGAGCGTGGCACCCTGTGATCATCTTATTGTTGTGGGTCCCTACAAAAAAAGACTTTGGTCCTAGTGGCCAAATACTATGGTTTCTCTAGTGAAGGTAGGCGGTAGTACTGGTAGGTCACTATTTACTGTTGATTTCTGGTGACCACAGGAGCGGGGGCACTCTGTCATCATCTGCAAGGTTGGAATAGTCTTAGTTTGGAGAATCTTCACATTACCTAGACCAGGCATGGCCAACCTGCAGCTCTCCAGCTGTTGTAAAACCACAACTCCCACCATGCCCTGCTGTAGGCTGATGGCTGTAGGTAGGGTGGGAGTTGTAGTTTTGCAACAGCTGGAGAGCCTCATGTTGGCCATCCCTGACCTAGACAGTCCATCGATTTCAGGGAGAACAATGTAATGCTGCATTTACCCTGTGGGGGCACTGTGAGGGATATTGAACGCTCACTGCAGCAGATTACAGTTGATTTCTGGTGATCACTGCAAAGGAACACACTAAGATGATCTTATCACTGTGGGGCCCTTCAAACAAAAGGGCTTAGCCCTGGTGGCCAACCACTATGGGGTCATTGGAGAAGTTAGGCCAGATCCGCCTTTCCCATGGCTATTCATTTGGTGCAGCAGTGACCCACATCAACCACTGATTGGCCTAGCAGCATTTATTGTGTATCAAGATGGGAGCAGGAAGTGGACATCAGCGGGGACTTGTGCAGCATCGGAATGGCAGTGATGAGGAATCGGTAGAGGTGAACTTGATGGACTTATGTCTTTTTTCCACTGTGTTATCTATGTAACTATGCAACTATGAATATTGCTTCTTTTCTGTTGAGCCCCTCGAAGACGACTATCACCAATTTTTGTCATGCTGGATCACCGTCCCCTTTGAAAATGTTGCGTTAGAATCTTCGAATGAAATCTTGGACTTACACCAACTCTTCCTCTCATCCATTCTGAAGTACGTCAATACCCCCCAACCGCCAAGTTCGGCACAGGAAGTCTGAAAACTCCAATGGCGCCTTCTATTCCTGCTTCCCTCAAGGTCTTCATTGTGTTCCTTGCAGACAACTGAACGTTACGCTTCCAGAACAATGGAAACGCACTTTACTTTGAATTATGCAGCTGAATAAATCAAACCCTTCTTAATATTATGAGGATGCGGCCGGCGTGCCTGGTGCATGGTAATAAATCGCCTCTCCTGGTAGGTTTACCTTTGAACTCCAGGTTAGTGCTCGGCAATGTTATAGGACAGAGATAAACTTGTGAAATATTCAGGAGCCGATGTCTTCGGCTCCCCCAGGGAGCTGCGAGCTGCTTTCTTTTGGTACATCACTCTCTTCGCTGAGTTTAAATAATGAGCTGGAGAAGAGGTACGAAGCATCATGTCGGCATGTCGCCTTTGAAATCTCCCCGTATATTACCTTGTTATCTGTGCTCTGAAGCAGCAGGCATCCTACCGGTTCTTGGTATGTCACGGGGAAACGACAGGCACAAATACAGAGTTAAGAGCTTTAAGTGATAGATCTATATGTAGTGGAGAAGACACCACCGCAAAGAGGAGAAAGGCATTCTGCCTTCTAATGATGACCAGTTTTAACCATATCAATACCCACTTCTAGAGGATTACAATATGGCTGACGTATCCTTAGGTGAAGCCATCAGACTTTGTTGTCCGACTTCAGGCTTCCCAGTTGATCGATTGATTGTAGGGGCCAGCAACAGCGCCATACATTTGTTAGTGGCTGTGTCTGGTATTGCGGTATGGCATGTCCTAGCAAAGAAATTCACTTACCACCTGACCTCCTCTTCATGTTTTTAGCCAATTTTTTATTCTCTGTACATACATTGACTTCCCAGATTTCTTATTCCATTGAGTCCAAAATAAATATTTCGAGAAGATTACACCCAGGAGTGATTTGTTGCCGGACTAGAAAGAAAAAAAAGAATAATATCACAGCAATTTCTAACGGGTGTGTAACCCTGAGCGAATAAATAAAAGCAATGCATTGCGTGCAGCCAGAGTGACATGTGCTTCCTTGTTTGCCTTATTTGTGGAGGGAGAAGAAAAAGTTACGAGACTTTTACAATGGTCGTAAAGATGCCACCTCAGCCATGATTGGAGCTCTTCATTCCTTCTCTCCTAACCTTATCCGTTCTTTCTAGGTGTCAAAGGCTTTATAAATATTCCCTTCCGTTCCGCTCCGGGTGCTTATTTTATTTCACTACAATAATAGGTATTCCTGCACAGTTACAAATCATGCCACCTCATGATGCATCTCCCCAAACAAGGTCTGAAGACATCTTAAAGAAGAATCCAAACCCAATTCTTAAGCTCTGGAACGCAACTAAATACAAGAGTTGTCATCAAGAGTCTCATGTACAATGGTCTCCAACCCTGCTGACCAATCAGATTTCAGCTTTCATTGTCTAAAGCCCACCGAAAAAAGCAAGTAGGACATTGGCTTTTTTTCTCCCCAAGGACAGTTATGGAGGTTGTCCTCTTGGAGAATCTCTTTCCATATGCCTTAATAGGACATACAGAGGTAATGTTGAGAGATCTCCATCTCTTAGCCAGACTCTGATGTCAAGGATTGCCATGTAATGGTTCATTATTGTGAAGAGATGCATGTGCCCCCCCCCCCCCCCCCCACCCCCGTGAAAACAGCGGATCTTGAAGACCATTGCTAATTTTCTGTAGGCTCTGCAAACTTCTAGGTGACACTGTAGCTATTGGTGCCAATGAAGAATACATCCTTCAAAAACAAAAAAATCCCCCATTGTGCAAATATATTTAGAAAGTACCAAAGTACCGGCCTCGTGAAGGTCATGTATAGTACTGAGAGAACCAGCCTTGTGAATGTTATGTTTTAGTACTGGCAGTACCAGCCTCGTGAATATCATGTATTGTACTGAGAGTACCAATGAAAGTCATGTATAGTATCGAGAGTACTATCCTTGTGAAGGTCAAGTATAGTACTGAGAGTACCAGCCTTGTGAAGGTCAAGTATAGTACTGAGAGTAGCAGTCTTGTGAAGGTCATGTATAGTACTGAGAGTACCAGCCTTGTGAAGGTCAAGTATAGTACTGAGAGTACCAGCCTTGTGAAGGTCATGTATAGTGTTGAGAGTACCAGCCTTGTGAAGGTCATGTATAGTACTGAGAGTAGCAGTCTTGTGAAGCTCATGTATAGTACTGAGAGTACCAGCCTTGTGAAGGTCAAGTATAGTACTGAGAGTACCAGCCTTGTGAAGGTCATGTAAAGTACTGAGAGTACTAGCCTTGTGAAGGCCATGTATTGTACTGAATGTACTAGCCTTGTGAAAGTCATGTATAGTACTGAGAGTACCAGCCTTGTGAATGTCAAGTATAGTACTGAGAGTACCAGCCTTGTGAAGGTCATGCATAGTACTGAGAGTACCAGCCTTGTGAATGTCATGTATAGTACTGAGAGTACCAGCCTTGTGAAGGTCTTGTATAGTACTGAGAGTACCAACCTTGTGAAGGTCATATATAGTACCAAGAGTACCAGCCTTGTGAAGGTCTTGTACAGTTCCAACATTGTGAAGGTCATACACAGTACCAAAAGTACCAGCCTTGTGAAGGTATTGTATAATTCTGAGAGTACAGCCTCATGATGGTCATGTATAATATCCAACACAAACTGTGGTAGACACCAAAGGTCTTGCAAGTTGGCATGAACATCCAGGTTTCCTATATTATAGCAGATCACCCATCTCCTGCAAAATGTACGCTATACATTTTCTATAGTAGATACACATATACATACAGTTACATATTATGCAGATCCAACTGATATTTCTGAATGTTTATGGAATGTTGACCAAAAATTGTTACTAAACACAAGGAGAACTAAGGTATCCGAGATATTGCCATGGCTAACCACCACCTTGGTACCACCAAGCCAAAAATCATAATTCTCCCTACTCCCTATAGATTAGGAACCGAATTACCCAGTTATAGCGTTGGGTGAGCATGCTCGGCCGAACACTAATTTTACTCGAGCTTCGCGATTCTCGGCACATCGCAGTGTTCGGCCGAATTCCACGTGGGCTCGAGCGTGATGCTCGAGTCTCCTCCCCGCATGTTTGTTGCCTGCTACGCAGCCAAAAAAACGTGTAGGTAGGTACTGCCATTCAATGTAATGCCGTAGTCATGTTGGTTACTGGCATTACAGTGATTGTCTGGCCAGAACGCGTCATTGAGTGCTATATAGCACCCGATGACACGTGTTCGGCTGAGTGTTAGACAGGGAGAGCTGGAGAGCAGAAGGGAAAGATAGTGTAGGGAGTGAAATAGGAATATTTTAGTTTTTATACTTGTTATAGACCCAAAAGTCCTTATAAGGACTATTGTGTCTGGCAGCAATATATATTTTTAGCGTAACCTGCGCTAAATAGCGTGCAATTGTTTGGCCGCTGCAGACATCGACATTATCTGCGCTACATCTCCTGTGTAACGTGTGCGCAGCCTAAAAATATCTGTGACATCCAGTGTACTTTTTCCGTAGACGGTGTCCGCTGCGGACAGTTACATTATCTGCGCTACATCTCCAGTATAATGTTTGCGTATCCAAAATATCAGTGACATTCAGTACAATTTTTTTCGCCGACATTACCTGCTCTACATCTCCTGTGTAACGTTTGATTGTCCTAAATATCAGTGACATTAATTCAGTGTAATTTTTTATTAGCCGCTGGTGACAGTGACATTTCCTGCCTTACATCTCCTGTATAACGTTTGCGCATCCTAAAAATATCTGTGACATTTAGTGTACTTTATTTGAGCATACACTTGCAAAACCTGCGCTACTGTACGTGTGACATACTTGCAAGCATATAAACCATTTCATATGCAGAAGACGAGCAGTAAGGGACGGGGAAGTGGCCGTGATGCTGATGGTGCACGCAGAGGCCGTGGCCCTGGGCGTGGTGAAACTGTGACTGCTGCCAGAGCACAAGAAACACACTCATCCACGATACCTAGCTTCATGTCCCAGTTTGCAGGGCGGCGCAGGACACCACTCTCTAAGTCAGACAAGTGCGACCAGGTGGTCGGTTGGATTGCAGCAGATAATGCTTCCAGTCGGTTAAGCACCACCCTGTCTTCCACAAAGTCCAGTCTCAGTAGCCAAGAGTCTGGTCAACAGAATCCTCACCCTGATACTCCTTCCACCCACCATGGAGAGTCTTGGCAAACAAGTTATCCCACACTCGGATATTCCGAGGAGCTGCACCTGGACCTTCGCAAGCCCCATCAGCTAGCACATCCACTTCTTTGTCACAGCGCAGCATACAGATGTCTATACCCCAGGCCTTTGAACGAAAGAGCAAATACCCAGCCACCCACCCACAGGCCATAGCACTAAATGCGCACCTTTCCAAATTGCTGGCCCTGGAAATTTTGCCATTTAGGCTTGAGGACACTGAGGCTTTCTGCAGCTTGATGGCGGCGGCTGTCCCGCGGTACTCTGTCCCCAGCCACCAATATTTTTCATGGTGTGCAGTCCCAGCCTTACACCAGCATGTGTGCCGTAACATCACCCGTGCATTGACCAACGCAGTTGTTGGGAAGTTCCACTTAACCACGGACACATGGACAAGTGCTTTTGGCCAGGGACGCTACATTTCCTTTTGGCACAGTGGGTGAACGTTGTGGAGGCCGGGAGCGAGTCGTACCCTGGGATGGCACAGATGCTACCGACGCCAAGGATTGCGGGCCCTACTTCCATCAGGGTTTCTGCCGCCACCTACGTTAGTGGCTGCAACCCCCCCTTCTCCTCCTCCACCTCCTCCTCTACTTCCACCTCAGAAATATCATCTTGCAGCAGCAGTCAGCCATCAGTCAGTAGCTGGAAGCAGTGTAGCACTGCAGTGGGGAAGCGGCAACAGGCCGTGCTTAAACTGATCTGCTTAGGTGACAAACAGCACACCGCCGCAGAGTTGTGGCAGGGTATAAGGGACCGGACTGAGCTGTGGCTCTCGCCACTCAACCTACAACCAGGCATGGTTGTGTCTGATAATGGCCGTAACTTGGTGGCGGCTTTTGAGCTCGGCAAGCTCACACACATCCCATGCCTAGCCCACGTGTTTAACCTAGTGGTTCAGCGGTTTCTCAAAACCTACCCCAATTTGCCTGAGCTCCGCGTGTGTGCCCATTTCCGCAGCAGCGCTTGCAATTGCCAGCTCACCGCCTGTTGTGCGACGTGAGCACGCGCTGTAACTCCACCTTCCACATGTTGGCCAGGCTTTGTGAGCAGCAGAGGGCAGTAGTGGAATACCAGCTGCAACATGGTCGTCGCCTTTCCAGTCAGCTTCCGCTCTTCACAAGCGACGAGTGGGCATTGATGTCTGACCTCTGTGAGGTTTTACGCAACTTTGAGGAATCAACACAGATGGTGAGCGGCGATAACACTATTATCAGCGTCACCATCCCCCTTCTGTGTCTACTGAAACGCTCGCTGCTCACAATGAAGGAGGACGCTTTGCATGTGGAAGAGGTGGAAATGGAAGAAAAAAGTACACATGGTGATAGCCAGACCACCCTCAGTTCGTCTTCTCAGCACGAAACGGATGATATGGAGGAGGAGGAGCAGGAGACGGTTGCCTCCGCTACAGAGGGTAGTACCCATGGAAGTTTTATTCCACCTGTTCAGCATGGATGGGCCGAAGAGGAGGAAGAGGATGAGGAGATTAAGAATCATCCTCCTGATGAGGACAGCGAAGTCTTGCCTGTTGGGACTCTGGCACACACAACTGATTTCATGTTAGGCTGCCTTTCCCCTGACCCTCGCGTTGTACGCATTTTGGCCAAGACCGATTACTGGATGTTCACCCTTCTCGACCCCCGCTATAAAGATAACTTCTCATCTCTCATTCCTGTGGTGGAGAGGACGAGCGAAATGGTGCAATACCAGAAGGTCCTTGTGGAAAAATTGCTCCAAAAATTTCCAGCTGACAACGCTGGCGGCAGAGTACATAGTTCCTTGGGCAACCGAGGAGGGGAGACGAGGGGAACACACAGCAGTTCCAACAGAGGCAGGGCAACACTCTCCAAAGCCTGGGACAGTTTCATGACACCCCACCAGCACCCTCACCCTGATGCGCGGCCTAGTGTCACAAGGAGAGAAAAGTTTTGGAAGATGGTGAAGGAGTACATAGCAGACCGTGTCAGCGTCCTCAATGGGTGTCCAAGCTGGACACGTGGCACGAGCTGGCGCTCTACGCCTTGGTGATGCTGGCCTGCCCTGCCGCCAGCAATTTGTCAGAGCGGGTATTTAGTGCTGCTGGGGGCATAATAACTGATAAGCGCATCCGCCTGTCAACTGAAAATGCTGACCGGGGCGGTTGACTCTTATAAAAAATCCTTTTCTCGTCCTCCTCCATCATATCAACATGCTTATTAGGCTGCCTTCGCTCCTAATGTTTTAGAGGGTCAGATCAGCAGCAGACCCTCACCCCTAAATTTTTGATGGTCAGCTCGGCAGCAGGCCCTCGCCCCTAATGTTTTAGATGGTCAGCTCAGCAGCAGGCCCTCGCCCCTAATGTTTTAGAGGGTCACCAGCAGGCCATCAATCATAATTTTTCAAGGCTGTGTAAGATGCCCTCCTTTATGTGTAATAAAGGGTGTATTGGAGCGCCGGTTCCTTGTAAGTTTTGGCAGCCCTTTCCCTTAGTGCATAGGCTTTATGAGTGTAGGAGTCCCACTCCCTGAACAATTGTACCACAATGTGAATGAGGCCCTCCTTTATGTGATATACAGGGTGTATCGGAGTGCCTCTTCCTTGTCATTTTTGGCAGCACTTGCACTTTATATACAAGTAAATATACAGGAAAGAATGTTTCCTAACAATTTTTCCTCTAAAATCAATTTTCTATTCGGTTTTGTGCGTATTATTGTTAGTCTGTAAAATTGGCGTACTACTCGGACAACATCGTTACCAGCAGCGACCCGGGAGTCCAAGATGCATCCAGACATCCTCCCCATGCTGTTCCCGAACCATTTCAGTGGTGTTTCCATCAATTTCTGACCTTTTCCTATGAACCAGACGCCCTCCCCTCTTCAGAGCAGGGGCTGCCTGGTTTAATGCTCGGGTTCCCCCATTGACTTCCATTTTGCTCGGTAGAGCACCCGAGCATCCTGAGGTGTTCTACTCGAGCACCCGAGCACTTTGGTGCTCGACCAACACTACCCAGTTGTCAAATTTTCCAATCGTTGGTGCCTGTAGAATTGCCAGATCGTAGAATATAATGGCCGCCTAGATTACAGTGCATTCAAATACAAGTTGATTAACTAAGACTGAGTAACTAATCTCTGCTCATTAACATTCTTCAAGCCCATAACACTCGTAGTTACAGTCCATTGACTATGATCTTATATCAAACCTGTAGGCAACAAGAGCCCCCAATTTGGCTGCCTGTTCAGTATATTAAACAGAGCTGAAGCTTGGGCTCAGGACGCCTGGGGATACAGACCTGGTCAGAGCCATAATTGCCACAACCCATATAATTACCCCCTCCATACAGCAGGCAAGTGCTAGGTACTGTATTGTTCTCTATAATCTTCCTACACAAGAGATTCTGAGTGGCAACCTGCTGGGTTCTTCAATAGGCTTACATACAGAAAGTCAAATATACAAAGAAAATGCTTTATGGCAAAATCACAACCTGATCTTAAAACACCTTTCCAATTGACAAGTTCCTGAAACGTCGGTATAAATATTTGTGAGCCTTTCTAGTAACTCTTTCACCAAAAGCTAATTACATTTCACATTTAGTTGTCTTATTATTAGTACATAGTGAAACAATGCAATATTTCCACATTAGAGATTCAGGGTCGCCTCAATTCAAGGGGAACCTGGGAG
This sequence comes from Bufo bufo, assembly GCF_905171765.1. Lineage (NCBI taxonomy): Eukaryota > Metazoa > Chordata > Amphibia > Anura > Bufonidae > Bufo > Bufo bufo. The sequence continues at coordinate 9,000,032 of NC_053399.1, read as the reverse complement.
CTTCATGAGATAATAATGGGTTTTAGATCCCATCATGATGACGAAAGTTAGATAGTGGAGGGCAATGAAAACTTCAATGTGAACATTACCTGAAGGCACATCATAAATATAGGAATTTACATGCAAAAAAATAAAAATAAATATATGTATATACAGTCAGGTCCATAAATATCGGGACATGGACACAATTCTAACATTTTTGGCTCTATACACCACCACAATGGATTTGAAATGAAACGGACAAGATGTGCTTTACCTGCAGACTGTCAGCTGTAATCTGAGGTATTTACATCCAAATCAGGTGAACGATGCAGGAATTACAACAGTTTTCATATGTGCCTCCCACTTGTTAAGGAACCAAAAGTAATGGGACAGAATAATAATCATAAATCAAACTTTCACTTTTTAATACTTGGTTGCAAATCCTTTGCAGTCAATTACAGCCTGAAGTCTGGAACACATAGACATCACCAGACGCTGGGTTTCATCCCTGGTGATGCTCTGCCAGGCCTCTACTGCAGCTGTCTTCAGTTCCTGCTTGTTCTTGGGGCATTTTCCCTTCAGTTTTGTCTTCAGCAAGTGAAATGCAGCTCAATCGGATTCAGGTCCGGTGATTGACTCGGCCATTGCAGAACATTGCACTTCTTTCCCTTAAAAATCTCTTTGGTTGCTTTTGCAGTATGCTTTAGGTCATTGTCCATCTGCACTGTGAAGCGCCGTCCAATGAGTTCTGAAGCATTTGGCTGAATATGAGCAGATAATATTGCCCAAAACACTTCAGAATTCATCCTGCTGCTTTTGTCAGCAGTCACATCATCAATAAATACAAGAGAAGCAGTTCCATTGGCAGCCATACATGCCCACGCCATGACACCACCACCACCATGCTTCACTGATGAGGTGGTATGCTTAGGATCATGAGTAGCTCCTTTCCTTCTCCATAGTCTTCTCTTCCCATCACTCTGGTACAAGTTGATCTTGGTCTCATCTGTCCATAGGATGTTGTTCCAGAACTGTGAAGGCTTTTTTAGATGTCGTTTGGCAAACTCTAATCTGGCCTTCCTGTTTTTGAGGTTCACCAATGGTTTACATCTTGTGGTGAACCCTCTGTATTTACTCTGGTGAAGTCTTCTCTTGATTGTTGACTTTGACACACATACACCTACCTCCTGGAGAGTGTTCTTGATCTGGCCAACTGTTGTGAAGGGTGTTTTCTTCCCCAGGGAAAGAATTCTTCGCTCATCCACCACAGTTGTTTTCCGTGGTCTTCCGGGTCTTTTGGTGTTGCTGAGCTCACCGGTGCGTTCCTTCTTTTTAAGAATGTTCCAAACAGTTGTTTTGGCCGCGCCTAATGTTTTTGCTATCTCTCTGATGGGTTTGTTGTGTTTTTTCAGCCTAATGATGGCTTGCTTCACTGATAGTGACAGCTCTTTGGATCTCATCTTGAGAGTTGACAACAACAGATTCCAAATGCAAATAGCAGACGTGAAATGAACTCTGGGCCTTTTATCTGCTCATTGTAATTGGGATAATGAGGGAATAACACACACCTGGCCATGGAACAGCCGAGAAGACAATTGTCCCATTACTTCTGGTCCCTTAACAAGTGGGAGGCACATATGCAAACTGCTGTAATTCCTGCACCGTTCACCTGATTTGGATGTAAATACCCTCAAATTACAGCTGACAGTCTGCAGGTAAAGCACATCTTGTTAGTTTCATTTCAAATCCATTGTGGTGGTGTATAGGGCCAAAAATGTTAGAATTGTGTCGATGTCCCAATATTTATGGACCTGACTGTATATTGTGGGGACTGGCTCAGGATTAGTGGACGCAGTATAGAGGCGACAACAAGTTCTTTGGATCAAACAGTTCAGTGTTTTATTCACACTTTAGACAAGTGACAAAACAAGCAGTCACAATCAAACAAAAAGTCACCTTGCGGTGTTGGTGGTAATTCACACCATGCGGCAATTCTGCCTCAGAGTCCCTGCTGATAGCAGCACCAACCTGTTTGTACGCCAAACAGGTAGCAAGCCTTCATCCAGACACAAGGCTCCCAGATCCCAATACAGAGACCTGGCTTCTGAGCCCAGCTGCCTATTTAAGGACAGCCAGGTGCTGCCAAAACCTGGACCGGCACTTAAAATCCAGTCCGGTATTTGACCTCACCTGGCTGTAAATCAGCCCAGCAGCACATGCCTGAAAATACCTGCCTTGCCAGACAAAACCTCTTTATATGTAAAAATAATGAAATAATAATAATAATTCCTATTATGATTTTTATTAGTTATATTTTACACATTACCTGTGCAGTTACACAGAAAATAGTTCCATAAATAAATCAAATAATACATAAAGATCTAATAAATTGGATAGTTATATAATTTTTACTATTATTATTATTTGAATTATCTTTATTATGTAATAACAATATTAATAATAATAATAATAATAATAATAATTATTATTATTATTATTATTATTATTATCATCATCATTATCATTAGTATTATGATTATTGGCTTCATCTGCTAATGTCAAATTTTTATTTCCATTAAATTTCACAGAGACTATTGGCTTCTCAGGATATGCAAAACATAAAAAAATAATAAAAATATTAAAATTAGAACAGAATTCAAAAAAATACATAGGCCCACATTTATTAACGCATTTTTACCTATTTTGTAGCATATTTGAACCCAACATCATGTCTGCTGCGAGACACATTTTAAAGACATTTTCCCCAGAAATTAGTGTTGTTTCCACCAGGCACGTCAGTTTGTAAAATCGTAAAGAAAAAAAGGGCGTGGCTTCTATTTTGGCCACATGTTGATACATTTATGAATTGCAACTTTTTAAAAAATGTAGCAAAAATGTTGGCGCCCTCTTACTCGGTGGTTGGCTTAGAAACGGAAGACACCTCTCCGGAGACATTTAAAGATGGGACAAATCTATCAATTTGTCACCAATGGCGGCCGCGTTGCCTTTAGCAAAACTGACTTCAAAAATGACGCACATGATAAATTTCCTCCAAAATGTCAATTTCACCATTTTTTTTTTTCATACCTACTGAATATTTTATTCTAGGGCCAAAGCTCATTGCTATCACTGGGGTTGTATATTTTTGACATGCTACAAAAATATGTATTTTTAAGCGGAATTTACTATTTTTTTTCCCGATAACATATTTTTTTTTTCGAAACAATGTCTGTGTCAATTTTTTTTCTTTCCTACTGTAAAGCGCTAGTGTACAGAAAATGAGGCTTGCTGTCTCAAAGCCCAAAATCCCCTTTTTCTTTGTATTCGGATCTTCAGACCGTATAAAATCCCAACAATAAGGTTGCATTTTAATCGTTAACCCTTCGTGGCCCCCTTAGCTCATTTTTCCTCGTCACTATGTAAATGGCTTTATTTTACACACTAATGTATTGTTCTCCCAGTACAAAACTAATGTTTTTTTAAGTACGGCGGCTGTTCAGTTCTTCCGAGCACCCTTGTCTAATCCCATACGTACCATGTTTATTAGATGTAATATTTTATCTCTTGGACTCAGTGCCTGACACTATCGTTCCCTTCTTATTTCAATAAAAATGATCTCCCTCCTTCTGGTTCTGACAGAAGCTAATGGTTTTCTTTATCACAAGAGAAAGTTGGAGAGAAGCTCCTGAGAGAGACAAAATGAACTGTATAAATTTGAGACATAATTCAATTTCTACCATAGACTCCTGCCTTAATAAAGTAACTCTCCGATATTACATTTAAGAATATACAATCTCTGTTTATGTGTGTGGAAAGGCGGGGGGCGAAACACGTGAGGCCGTGGCATCTTGCTTTTTACACGTGTAGATTAAAAACCAATAAAAGTCACGGACGAGACGAGCGTGCAGTGGATAGGTTCCCCCTTTAATAAAGATAACGGGGCCGCGGACAAGAAACGTAGAACAATTACGTAGATTTACACAGATACATTGATTTAAAGGGGTCGTCCAAACTGGATTCTTATGGAATATTGATAGAATATGCTATAAATGTCCAAAGGGTGCAGGTCCCGCCAGACTAAGTATGCGTTGCATCCTCACCAGGCACTGCTATGGGACTTCCAAAAATAATCCAGACTATTGACAGAAGTCCCATAGCAGCGAGTGCAGAGGACGATGTGCGTACATGGCATCGAGGAGCCGTTCTTGAGATGGGAAAGTTTTGTAATGGTGGTCGCGCTGCCCAGCGTAATGGAGGTCCGTCCGTAGGTTCTTGAGATGGGACTTGCACCTATCCGACTGATATGCTACAAATTTACAGATGGGACAAGCCGATTAAGCTGGCCGTACACCATAGACTCATCCCGACCGCCACATGCATGCTCGACGGGGAAGAAGGGAAAATCAGCTGCTAGACTCCTCTGTGGTGGTTACCTCCTCAGAGAAAAAAAACGGATTGGGCATGTTCAAATTGAAAAGCCTGATTCTTCTTTTCCCCAAGGGTCTGTGATCAGGAGAAAATTCAGGACACCCTGCATACAAATTACTTGGTCAGTCGGTCCTGACAAAATTGTTGGGTTCGGCTGCCATTCATCTACTATATATGGCCTTCTTAATTTAGTTATTGGGTGGGCCGCCATATTTACGAAGCCCCTGCATTAGTTTTTTTTCAACCTCGCTCAATGACCATCAGTGCCTGGAGAAATAAAAAAGGAGAACTCCTTTAAGTTATGGACTGTTGAAGTAACTATTACTACAGGAGGAAGAGAAAGTGAGAGGGTTAAAGGAGTCCTCCAAGACTGGGAACCTCTTTACATATGGCCGGCCAGGGTGCAGGACCGGAAGTGTGATGTGCCCTCTACATGCATGTCTCTGTTGGCGGTCAATCAATGTCAGCGGTCATCTGCCGTGCCTGCACACGTCACTGCTGAGGCCATCAAATGGCAGGACTGACCCAATGGGGAGTTTTTAGGGAAATGCACACCCATTTGGGACTGTCACATGACTCGGTGTGGCCATGCAGAGCCTACTGGGGGGCAACATGGCTGCGGGTAAATTATTTTGGAGTAGGTGATGGGGCAGCGCCAGTAGCCATCATCTTCAGGCCCGTTGACCACGCAACTTCTGTCTTTTTTTTCTGCCAATGGCTCTCATTCCGGCAGACTCGAGCTGTCCTAGTATTGCATCTGAATGGCCTCCATGTCATACCGAGGCCATTGCAGGGGAAATGTTTGGCTGGCTGTGGCCTCCCAGGGTAAAATCAGCTGTTTGCCGGGGCGCCACATTTTAGAAATGGGTTATTCACTTTTTTGAAAATTGCTTTTTGTTAAAAAAAAAATTCCCCAACAATAAAGCCAACGTCAGCCCAAGCTTTATTCTAAAATCAGCAGCAAGTGTACAATTTCCCTACAGCACCCCCACAGGAAGAATCAAGGATTGCGTGTTGACCACTAAAAAATGTATGGACACGCCGTGCCTTCCAGAGAAATGAGTGGAGGAGGACCCCCTTTATTAATGCTAAATTCCCTAATCGAATATCAGATTTTATATACTCATGTACTATATATATATATTTTTTTTTTTATTATTATAATTTTTTTTTATTAAAGAAGTCCTCCAGCAATCCCTTTAAACTGCATATCCCTCATTTTATATGTATATATAAAAATCTCTCTTTATTTTTCCTCTTTGTGCGCTCTCTAAGGGTGGGAGGGGGTTAAGGGGGGCTGAATGGGGATAGAATATTCAAATATTTATGTATGTTTTATGATATATTGTTATATATTTTGAATAAAGATACATAAAAAAAAACAGACAAGAATACGGCGGGTTTTATAATGGAGCTGAGCTGCAATACCACGCACAACCCGCGGACAGGCGAGGCGCTATTTTTGGAAGAAAGCAGCCATGTTTTTCTAATCCTAAAAATGCCAGACCCCTGGATGCACCATCTTTAACATTCCACCGGGAAAACGCCGCATTTTTATTCCTACCCAGTTGCTAACATGTCATCATTTTTATGAGGAAGCCGCGATCTCTAACATATAATCTTAACTGGATTTTGGAGCAGAGTGTAATCAAATGATATGTGAGATCCTTCCATCCCCTACCAGGAAAACCTCATTAATATCTCCCCCGCCGTACGTAATATGTGACAATTACCGGGAGGCGGCATTAGCGGGGATCATATTGATTATTAATGTGACATGTTCAATATTATCTTAGCGGGCGGACAGCGGCCCATCACCGGGAATTATTACTTATAGACATACGAGCATATATACGTACATGGATGTTTTTGAATTTTTTTTACCTTTTTTTTGTTAATCCCCGGCCGGACGCACCAATCCAGCATTTACATTCCTTTTAAATACCCGGCTAACATCTTCATATGAAATCTGAAATTATGTCGACTGAGACAGTGAAGTCTGATTGCAATCACCAGGCAGGAGAGACGGAGTATATTATGGAGGTGACAGGTGCGGTGCTCAGATCTGCATCCCTCACGCAGAGATCACCTTGCTCAGGAACGGCAGAGGCAATATTAACCGTTTCGGCTTGGATGGTGCACCATTAGAAAAGGATTTCATAATTTTTAGAGATTGTGTGCACCGGCCAGGTGCACACCTGGCAAATGTATAAGAGGAGTTACCAGGTGTCGTGGTGGTGGTGGGGCTTGGACATTTTCCCTCGCCAGGACCTAGACCCGGCTATGTCTATATTCTTTGGGTCAGAATCAGATGCCCGGCCTATTCATCTCGTTCACATAAACGTTTTTTGCGTTTCGTATACTGTCCGTATACTGTCCGTATACAGAACCATTCATTTCAATGGTTCCGCAAAAAAACTGAATGTACTCCATATTTTTCCGTTCAAAGATAGAACCTGTCCTATTATTGCCCGCAAATCACGTTCCGTGGCTCCATTCAAGTCAATGGGTCCGCAAAAAGAAACGGAACACATACGGAATGTACTCCGTATGTCTTCCGTATCCGTTCCGTTTTTGCGGAACCATCTATTGAAAATGTTATGCCCAGCCCAATTTTTTCTATGTAATTACTGTATACTGTATATGCCATACGGAAAAACGGAACGGGAGAACGGAATGAAACTGGAAACACTACTGAAACAAAAAAACTGAAAAATGGATCCGTTAAAAATGGCCCTCAAAACTCTGAAAAAGCTATACGGTCGTGTGAACGAGCCCTAATCCATGGGCCTCAGGGATTATGCACATGGTGATGTCCAGGGGAAAGGTCAGCAGAACCTGCCAATTTTGGCCAGAATGGCAGACCATCGTATGTGTATGGGGGTGTGCCAACTCTCCGCCCGATAGGTAAAGCATCGGGCATGCTGGATTCCAATCCGGAGATACATGCATGCCCAGCCAATGAACTTTAATGAGTACTGTACCTGACCAGGAGGTCCATGGCAGAGAGGTCTAAGGGGGACCTCTCTGACAAGTCTTCTAAGGCAAGACAACCTAAAGACCAGGTACACCCTGATTTTTCTAAAGGTAAGCTTTTGGTACCCATAACAATTTCTGTGGGGGTTAATAAGTGGCCGGGTAAGGCCTTTATTGACTCCGGTTCAGAGGCAATACCGTAGTACGGCCCCTGCAGAACCAAATACAACAGCGCACCATAAAATACCATTCTGAGGATGGTGATTTCAAGAGGACACCCGCGGCCACCGGCCAGGTGTATAAGTATCTGATGGTCCTATCATTAATTAAAGTGGAGAGCACTAGATCATTATGTACCAGGGCATCGGCCCAACTGGAAGTTTCCCTGTAGGTTTTACAGCCAGTCCGCCCCAATCCCTGCCCCTGAGGTCTTATGTGGAAGCCCTAGATGGATCTACAACTCCCGCACCCCCCTATAGCTCCACCAGAAATTTAAGACATACCAGCAGTGACAGGGTTAATTATACTTTATAACGGCACGTTGTATAACGATGCACGACACCTTTGTTATCCGCGCTATCTGCGGAAGTTATCTGTCCTACCTTAACAAATAAGAATTATTTCAGACAGCCAGATAGTCCCATTGTTTTGCAGCAAAGCGGCGCAACTTTATACGCAAATCCGCTTCATCTCGACGCCGTATTTCAGAAGAATTTAATTCAATTTAATTAAGTATTTGATGTAACAAGCGCCTCCGAGTCACTCACAGCGACGCTTTATTTACTTATTTTTTTTCTCCTTTTGATATCAAATTCCGAAATGAAATTATTTCAATTGTTTATTGAATCTCACGTTTCGCATTTAATATTTACCATCCTGATGGGAACGTGGAAATCGACACCACGGAAATCGCTGGAAATATCTGTAAGATAGCAAAGCGCCTCAAAATTAGTAACAGAATTTTCAAGAATAAAAAATAAATAAATTTTTTTTTTAAAAATCCCTCTATAGGCATCTGTTTGTAATTTGTTTTTTAGCTACAGCGACGCTTCGTAACGCGCCAGATATCAGTTTGTTGAGCTGGAAGGGCAGTGATAGCGCACGGAAAAAAAAAAAAATCCATCTTTTTTTTTTTTTTTTGCATGGGCAGATAAACATAAGACACAATGAGAATGAAAGAGACGGAGAGAGAAGAAGAAAGAATCTGGAAGATAGAAAACACCGTCCCCGTAGTGATGGATAGCTCGCGTAAACGTGTCAGGATAGTATTATGCAAATGAGCAGCCAGCCGAGCGCTGCTCTGGTGATTATGGAGGATGCGAACAATGCCGAGGTCCCCAGGCACCAGCATGTCTTGTTATTTTCCTTCCCTCCAACTACCCTTGGGGTGGATTCTTCCTGACCCTGGTCCTTCTGGAAATGGAATCTACAAGACATAAGTTTAGGCTGCAAAGAAAATAAAAAAATAAAATAAAAAATTGCATGGCTCACAAATGTCTGTGACATTGCTGTCGTCTATACAAAGTTCTGGCGGATATCTCGCTGGAGCACGTAAATATCCTTCAGAAATAATCTTCTGGATCATGCGGGCGCCCGACGAGAACATGCACGGCCCATGACAACGAGATATGGAGGCGAAACAGCCCGGATATTCTGCTGGAAAATACTAGCACCCCTGACATTCGACTAAAAAATATTAACGCCCCTAAAATTCGACTTAAAAAAATATTAACACCCCAGATATTGAAGTAGAACATACAAGATCCATGACAATGAGATATGGAGGCGAAACAGCCCGGATATTCTGCTGGAAAATACTAGCACCCCTGACATTCGACTAAAAAATATTAACGCCCCTGAAATTCGACTTAAAAAAATATTAACACCCCAGATATGGAACTAGAACCATGACAATGAAATATAGAGCCCAGATGTTCTACTGGAAAGTAGTAACACCCCTGGCATTAGACTAAAAAATATTAACACCCCTGACATTAGATTAAAAAAATATTAACACCCCTGACATTAGATTAAAAAATATTAACACCCCTGGCATTCGGCTAAAAATATTAACACCCTAGATATGGAACTAGAAAATACAAGATCCATTACAATGAGATATGGAGGCGAAACAGCCCGGATATTCTGCTGGAAAAGCACCCCTGACATTCGACTAAAAAATATTAACACCCCTGACATTCGACTAAAAAATATTAACACCCCTGACATTCGACTAAAAAATATTAACCCCGCCCCCCCCTCTTAGATATTGAACTAGAACGTACAAGATCCATGACAATGAAATATAGACCCCAGATGTTCTACTAGAAAGTAGTAACACCCCTGGCATTAGACTAAAAAATATTAACACCCCAGATATTGAACTAGAACATACAAGATCCATGACAATGAGTTTATAGAGGAAAAACAGCCCGGATGTCCTACTAAAAAATATTAACACCCCTGGTCATTACCTACAACATACAAGATACATAATAATGAGATACAGAGGAGAAAGAAAAACCAATTTTTTCGACACAAAAAATATTAACATTCATTACATTTACTAAAAACATTTCCAATGAAATACCAATTGTGGAACACCATTTCTTGTACTGCCCCTCTACTATTCCTCCTAGAAGTTTATGAACAACTAGTCAATTGGGTGTTATCAGTTGGGAAAGGGGGGTCCTTGCATACTTTCACACTGTCTAACGAATGCCAGGTTGCCTAAAGACACGGGCCTTTGACATGTGGAACTTCTAGGAGGAATTAAAGAGGAACAGCATGACACAGAGTTATAAGAAAAACATTTTCAGAATTGTTATTTCATGGAAAGTATTATTATTAAAGGGGTTTTCCAGGCAACTGATATCCAATCGGTGAGGGTCTGGGCTGACTGTGGGGGTGTTGGCTAAATGGTAGGGGTGCGGGCTGATCAGAGGGCACTTGGGCTGATCGTGGGTGTGAGGACTGATCGGAGGGGGTGCAGGCTGATTTTTAGGGGTGCGGGCTGATTTTTAGGGGTGCGGGCTGATGGGTGGGACTGCTGCACGATCGTAGGGTGTGCGGGCTGATCGGAGGGGGCGCAAGCTGATTGGAGGAGGTGTGGGCAGATCGGATGAGGTGTGGGCTGATCGGGGAAGGAGGTGCAGAGTGATCGTGGGGGTGCGGGCTGATTGGAGGGGTGCAGGGTGATTGAGGGGGGTGCGGGCTGATCGGAGGGGGTGCAGACTGATCGGTGGAGGTTCAAGCTGATCGGAGGAAGTGAGTGCTGATCGGTGGGGGTGCGGGCTGATGGGAGGGAGTGCGGGCTGATTGGAGGGGGTGCGGGCTGATCGGTGGGGGTGCGGGCTGATGGGAGGGAGTGCGGGCTGATTGGAGGGGGTGCGGGCTGATCGTGGGGGGTGCGGGATGATCGGTGTGCGGGTGCGGGCTGATCGGTGGGGGTGCGGGCTGATCGTGGGGGGTGCGGGATGATCGGTGTGCGGGTGCGGGCTGATCGGTGGGGGTGCGGGCTGATCGGAGGGGGTGCTGGATGATTAGTGGGTGTGCGGGCTGATCGGTGGGGGTGCGGGCTGATTGGAGGGGGTGCAGGGTGTCAGACTCTCACCTTTTCGATATTATTGACCTATTGTGAGGTTATGTCTTCAATATCAGGAGTCTGGGACCCCCTCCCCCATTTATGTAAAGTAAGCAGCCGTGGGAGATGTACTTAACAGGCAGAGGCCCCAGAGGCCAGCGCTGGGATCAATTATGACAAAAGCCGCTCCACCTGCGTGAAGATTCATCGTCCCTCCTGTGAACTCCTCGTCATCCTCCCTCCGCTGCCGCCATAACTCACGTATTGTTTAATTAGCTCTCAAAAGTGGGGATTGTCTTTGAAGGAATATTTACTGGATATTTATGTCCTTATTTGTCATGCATCACGTTAGCAACATGTGAATACTGATCATACAAGCCGCAGAGAATTCTTCTTCTTCAGCGGAAGGTTTTACATTCCGCAACTTCCCGGGCTCCTCATGGCCATGTCCATCCGGGGACCAGTGACCCATTAATATATACAGGTTATGTCTACATTGCAAGTGTACAGAAACAGCGCCACACCCGTCCGTGGGTCCTGTCTGGTATTGCAGCTCGGAGAGAGCTTTGAACCGATTGGGCACTTGTGCAACCCCTTTAAAAGACTGCGTTAGATCCGGTAATAATGCGTTGCCTACTTCATTGCACTTTCCTTTTGAGATATTTGCCCCCTGCATATACAATAGAATAGACAAGATGATACATCTACCCTATGTAGTTATAGTATGGTCGTGTAAGGCTACATTCACGCGACCGTATGAATGAGCCCGCATCCGTTCCGCAATTTTGCGGACCAATTCACTTCTATGGGGCCGCAAAAGATGCGGACAGCACACGTCTGCCATTGCAGACAAGAATAGGCATTTTCTATGGTAGCAAATTGCGGAACGCACATGGGCCGGTATCTGTGTTTTGCGGATACGTAATTTGTGGATCTGCAAAACACAATGTTCATGTGAATGTAGCCTAATATACATCTGGGAATTACAGAGAAGGTTCTGGGGACACTGGTTAACACTAAGCTAGGTAGAGGCACTCAATACCAGACAGCAGCTGCAAAAGCTACTGAAATCAGCTGTTTGAGAAGACTGCAAGGCTCCGGTGAGTGCTGCGTCCATTGGACAGTGGTCGTGCTTGGTATTTCAGCTCAGCTTCATTCGCTTGAATGTGACTGGGTTGCGCCTAGGCCATGTGACTGATGAACGTGCCGCGGCCCTCCGTCTCTTCAAACAGCTGATCAGCGAGAGTGTCATTTGTCGGACCCCACTGACCAGATACTGATGGCCTATCGTGAGGATAACTCCTCCATATTAAACGCTTGCACATCCTCAGTATGCATGAGTTCTCGTTGGAGTAAAGGCTGTATTAGGCCTCTTTCACGCGGGCGTCGCGTGTGAGGGCCAGATAGGATGCGGGTGCGTCGCGGGAAAATTGTCCGATTTTGCCTGCGAGTGGGGTGAGTTTTGTCTGCGATAGCGTTGCGCTCTTCAGTTTTTTCCCCGCGAGTGCAATGCATTTTGCACGCGCGTAAGAAAAAACTGACTGTGGTACCCAGACCCGAACTTCTTCACTGAAGTTCGGGTTTGGGTTAGGTATTCTGTAGATGTTAATATTTTCCCTGACAACATGGTTATAAGGGAAAATAAAAGCATTCTTAATACAGAATGCATAGTACAATAGGGATGGAGGGGTTAAAAAAAATAAAATTAGATTAAACTCACCTCATCCACTTGTTAGCGCTGCCCAGCTCGTCTTCTTTCTTCTTCTTTGATGACCTGGGAGGAAAAGGACTTTTGGTGATGTCACTAAGCTCATCACATGGTCCATCACATGGTCCATCACCATGGTGATGGACCATGTGATGAGTGCAGTGACGTCACTAAAGGTCCTTTTCTCTCAGATCATCAAAAAAGAAGAGAGAAAACGAGCCGGGCAGCGCGAACAAGTAGATGAGGTGAGTTTAATTTTTTAAAAAAAAATTTAACCCCTCCATCCCTAATTTACTTAGCATTCTGTATTAAGAATGCTTTTATTTTCCCTTTTAACCATGTTATAAGGGAAAATAATAATGATCGGGTTCCCATCCCGATCGTCACCTAAAAAACCATGCGTGAAAATCGCACCGCATCCGCACTTGCTTGCGATTTTCACACAGCCCCATTCAATTCTATGGGGCCTGTGTTGCGTGAAAAACGTACAATATAGAGCATGCTGCGATTTTCACGCAAGGCACAAGTGATGCGTGAAAATCACCGCTCATGTGCACAAACCCATAGAAATAAGTGGGTCCGGATTCAGTGCGGGTGCAATGCGTTCACCTCACCCATCGCATCCGCGCAGAAAACTCCCCCGTGTCAAAGGGACCTTAGACTGGCAGATAGTCTGCTACATCATCGCTAATGAGCGTTTGCAGTAACACTCATTACCGATGATCTAGCAGTGTAATACTCCTGCCAATAAACCATTGTAATACTGCCATCAATTTCGCAGTCACCGGGCAATCCAGATTTTTAGAATGGCTTAAAAATCATCGTTTGCCGGCGGCAGATCGTGCTGTCTAATCACGATTTGCTGCCGGCAAACAACTAGTCTGTAGATCGGTCTCCTCCACTGGCGAGCAGGAGATTGCCGGGAAGGAATGCTTCCCTTCCGAAAATTGCCTGCTACATCACTGTATGTAATACAGCCTTAAGTCCCTGCCAGAAATCTCTAGCGGCATCATATCTCCTGTGTGTTGAAATTCAGCATACCTGATGCCTCTGTCCCCTGACATCATCTGCTGGGGGAGAGTTAGCAGAATTTGTGGCCTATATTAGTCGTAGAAAAGGTTGCATGCCATTTTGCGACTTTTCCCCGCTCACTCCACTGTTTTAACAGGGTATGGCGTGGGCGGGGAAGAGTGCAGACTGGCAGGCCCTTCTCATTCATTATTTTCTATGACAGTTTTTGCCATAAAAAATGGCTTAAATCTACGCCAGCCAGGAGATTTAAGTTTTTGCGCGGCCTGCTGGAGGAAGCGCGAAAGTTATGTAGAGGCTTGCACCCCCACATAAATTTGGCACTTTCTCCAGCAGCACAGAGGCGCTTAAGACCAGCGTGTAAATCACTGGTCTTAATGAGAGATGAGCGAATCGAAGTTGACGAAGTGAAAATCAATCCGAATTTCAGGAAAAATACGATTCGTCCCGAATCCGAATTTCCTCACACTTTGTGGTAACGAAATGCATTTTTTTTCCTAAAATGGCTGCTGCACGTGTGAGGACATGGAGCAAGGAACTCTGGGAAAGCAGGATCACCCATAATGTCATCCAAGCAGCCAATCAGCAGCCAGCCAGCCCTGTGATGTCACACCCCTTTAAATATCCTCAGCCATCTTGGATTCGGGCAAAAAATACGGATGATGTCCGTGTGCATTCCGTTTTTTTGCGGAACGGAACAGCTGGCCCCTGATAGAACAGTACTATCCTTGTGCGGACAATTATAGGACATGTTCTATCTTTGAACGGGACGGAAAAAACGGAAATACGGAAACGTAAGGCATACGGAGTACCTTCCGTTTTTTTTGCGGATCCATTGAAATGAATGGTTCCCTATACAGTCCATATACAGAATGCAAAAAACGGAACGTAAACGGAAAAAAAAACGTTCGTGTTCAAGACGCTTAATAGGAACAATCCTATTACACCTTGCTGCACTGACTGCGGATCCTAATTGCCATTATGCAGCTCTGTAATTCCAGCAAATCGTTCTTGTTATTGGGGTGCAAGTTCTGTGTGATACCGCCATTAGGCTACTTTCACACCAGCGGTTTTCTTCTCCGGCACTGAGTTCCGTCCTAGGGGCTCAATACCGGAAAAGAACTGATCAGTTTTATCCTAATGCATTCTGAATGGAGAGCGATCCGCTCAGGACGTCTTCAGTTCAGTCTTTTGAACTGATCAGGACGGAGATAATACCGCAGCATGCTACGGTTTTATCTCCGGCCAAAAAAACTGAAGACTTGCCTGAATGCTGGATCCGGCATTTTTTTCCATAGGAATGTATTAGTGCCGGATACGGGATTCAAAATACCGGAATGCCGGATCCGTACTGTGAAAAAAATAAATGCCGGATCAGTTTTTTCCGGATGACACCGGAAAGACGGATCCGGCATTTCAATGCATTTGTGAGACGGATCAGGATACTGATCAGTCTTGCAAATGCCATCAGTTGGCATACGGCGTTGGAACTGTTTACCAGATCACTCTGCCGCAAGTGTGAAAGTAGCCTAAACAGGGTTTATTACAAGGAAATATTTATACGGCTTATTTGCCCTTGTGCGGTGCAGTTATATGTTCTAAAGACCTTTTTTGTGTGTATGAGTAGGAAAAAAAAGGGGCTTATTAGCCGTTGTGTGGTGAAGTGAGAAAATTACAGACTTTTTTGGGGTGTTTTAATTTCATTTTTATTTATTTATTTGATGTAACAGTATGTCAGACAGAGAAGTTACAGACCCTGCACAGGGGAGTGGCAGAGGCCTAAATGTTTCTGGCGCAGGTACAGGTCACGGCAGAGTAAGGGGGCGTGGCAGCAGGAGTCGCAGTGGTCGTGTCATTTAGCGGTCGTGTCTCGACCAGCAACCCAGCGGTTCTTGAATGTTGACTCGGTCATCTCTGTTTTGGAAACACTCCTGTTTTTTTGGGCATTAGCAATACTGATGGATTACTGACCAAATGCTGACCGAGTGAAGTCGGATGCTCCACAGACAGGATCCGTTTTTTGGGGGTTATTGTTCTCAGGGCCATCTTTAATATTGATTGGACCCTGGGCAAGAGGGAGAACACAAGTGCCGCTGCTGCATTCATGGGTCCATACTTTATTAACTAAGTAGCAGGACATGTAGGGCATACATGGGGGATGTCCCTGCACTTACTAATATTTCTGGGCACCGCTCCGTTGCGCTGCTGTGGCCCCCGTTACATTCTCCGGCGCTGTATGCTAAGTAACAGCATCCGAACACCAGGGAGGAGACATCAGCTTCTCTCCCTGGGCGTTCCTTCTCCCTCGCTGTCCAATCGCATAACGTCACAGCCAGAGAGAAGGAACGCCCAGGGAGAAAAGCTGATGTCTCCTCCCTGGTGTTCCGATGCTGTTACTTAGCATACAGCGCGGGAGAAGGTAACGGGGGCCACAGCAGCGCAACGGAGCGGTGCCCAGAAATAATAGTAAGTGCAAGGACATCCCCCATGTATGCCCTACATGTCCTGCTACTTAGTTAATAAAGTATGGACACATGAAAGGTCCTCCAGTGGCCAGCAGGGCCTAAAGAGGCAGTTGCCTTGGGCCCCCCAGGAGCAACTGGGCCCCGGGCAGCTGCCCCTTTTGCCCCGAGTTAAAGACCGGCCCTGATTGTTCTGACAGTTCTGGCAAAATAATCAGTGACGTCGACACAAACTTACTGCTGACCCCCTCTCCACTCTGTCGGGGGCTCTACTTGTATAAGTGTTTAACCACCTCCGGACCGCTGTACGCACAGACGCGTCCTGGAGGTGGTTGATTCATTCCTCCTGGACGCGCCGGCGCGTCATCTCGCGAGACGCGAGATTTCGGTCACAGCCGGCCCGCGCATGCGCATCGCGGGCCGGCAAAAGTTAGAGGAGTATTTCATCAGCAACCTGCCAGCCAATGATCGTCGCTGGCAGGTTGCTGATTTTTAAAAAATCGAATCACAAGCCAGATAACAGATCATATTAGTAAATATGATCTGTTATATGGCTTCTCTGCTTCTCTGCTGGTCCTTTTCGTCGGTTGGATCCAGCAGAGAAGCAGACATCACTGTGAGTACACACCAAACACTGCCCTTAGCCCCTGATCACCATCCATCACCCCCATCATCCAAATTAACCCCTTGATCGCCCCCTGTCAATCACTTAGTGAAAGACAAAAAGTGATCAGTGTAAACTGACACTTTTTTTTTTCACTAGTATTGGCTGTTAGGTTTTAGGGATAGTTTAGGCCCCTTGGTTAGGTAGTTAGCGTCAGTTAGCGCCCACCCCACCGCACCGCAGTCACTTTTATTCGCTGTTTAGCGTATCGCTAATCAGCATTTGTACTTTTATAGTATCTGTAAGTGATCAAAACTGATCACGGTCAGATCTATAATAGTATTAGTGTCACTTTAGTTCGCCCTCCACCCAAAACGCAGTGTTTGCCCGATCAGGCCTGATCGGTCGCCCACACGTGCGTTCACCCACGCCCGCCCCACCGCAGTGACAAAAAAATTTTTTTTTTTGATCACTGCACATTCACTTTACACGCTCTGCGGCGATAAAAAAATCAGTTTTGATATTTTTTATCAACCGCAGCGGCCTCCGGTACTTCGCTAGCCTCCCCTTTGTAAGACAGGCTTGCTTTTTTTCTTGGGTAGTCTCAGGGAATACCCCTAAATTTAGTAGTCCAAATGTCAAACAGGGGGTATTCTTCTGAAGAGGCCTACAGGATTCTGACCCAGTCGGATGAGGAGTGGGAACCCTCATCTGATGAATCTAGCGGGTCAGAATATGAACCTGTAGAAAGCAGTGGCTCTCTGACCCAAAGTTCGGACGAGGAGGTTGAGGTCCCTGGCAGCACCAGGCGTACCCGGCCCCGTGTCGCTAGACCACAGGTTATGCAGGATCCGCTTCAAGAGCAGCAGAGTGGGGCTGTCGCTGCCGGATCACGTGGTGAGGCATACACCAGCAGCGCAGCCCTTCCTGGACCTAGTACCAGCACTGCCGTACAACATGGTGAAGTAGCGAGCACCAGAAGGGCAGTTGAAGCTGGTACGGTGGCACGTGCACTAGTTACCCCGTCGCAGCCACCGCACAGACAGGCCCGTAGAGCCCCTAGAATCCCTGAGGTGCTGGCAAACCCTGATTGGCAGTCACCAACTTCAGCCGCACCAGTAGTTCCCCCTTTCACCGCCCAGTCTGGAGTTCGGGTTGAGACGGCTCAGATCAGTACGGCCCTGGGATTTTTTGAGCTGTTCTTGACTGCGGAGCTCTTGGACTTAGTCGTGGCAGAGACCAACCAATATGCCACACAATTTATAACCGCAAACCCGGGAAGCTTTTATGCCCAGCCTTTCCGGTGGAAACCAGTCCAAGTTTCCGAACTTAAAATTTTTCTGGGCCTTCTCCTCAACATGGGCCTGACAAAAAAGCATGAATTGCGGTCATATTGGTCAACGCACCCAATTCATCACATGCCCATGTTCTCTGCTGCTATGTCCAGGACACGATTTGAGGCCATCCTGCGTTTCCTGCACTTTAGCGACAACACCACCTCCCGTCCCAGAGGCCACCCAGCTTTTGACCGGCTCCACAAAATTCGGCCCCTCATAGACCATTTCAACCAGAAATTTGCAGATTTGTATACCCCTGAGCAAAACATCTGCGTAGACGAGTCCCTAATACATTTTACCGGGCGCCTTGGCTTCAAACAGTACATCCCAAGCAAGCGTGCCCGGTATGGGGTCAAATTGTATAAGCTCTGTGAAAGGGCCACAGGCTATACCCACAAATTTCGGATCTATGAGGGAAAAGATCAGACCCTGGAGCCGGTCGGTTGCCCTGACTACCTGGGGAGCAGTGGGAAGACAGTCTGGGACTTGGTGTCACCCTTATTCGGCAAGGGGTACCATCTTTATGTGGACAATTTTTACACAAGTGTGGCCCTCTTTAGGCATTTGTTTCTAGAACGGATTTGCGCCTGTGGCACCGCGCGAACTAGTCGCGTGGGCTTCCCCCAACGGCTTGTAACCACCCGTCTTGCAAGGGGGGAGAGGGCTGCCTTGTGTAACGAAGAACTGCTCGCGGTGAAATGGAGAGACAAGCGTGACGTTTACATGCTCTCCTCCATTCACGCAGACACGACAATACAAATTCAAAGGGCAACCCGTGTCATTGAAAAGCCCCTCTCAGTCCACGACTATAATGCGCTCATGGGAGGGGTGGACTTCAATGACCAGATGTTGGCTCCCTATTTAGTTTCCCGCAGAACCAGACGCTGGTATAAGAAGGTGTCTGTATATTTAATTCAATTGGCGCTCTACAATAGTTTTGTTCTCTACAGTAAGGCTGGGAGAACACGATCCTTCCTCAAATTCCAGGAAGAGATCATCGAGAACCTCCTTTACCCAGGAGGTTCCGTGGCCCCATCCACCAGTGTAGTTAGCCGTCTACACGAGCGACATTTCCCCAGTGTCGTTGCTGGTACCTCAACCCAACCGCCACCCCGAAAAAAATGTCGTGTCTGTAGCAGGAGTGGAATAAGGCGTGACACCCGCTATTTCTGTCCTGACTGTCCGGACCACCCTGCCCTATGCTATGGAGAGTGTTTCCGGAAGTACCACACACAGGTACACCTAGCATAGGGATCACATCTCACCAGGACAGGCACACAGGGCTATTAGGGCCCATTCACTCACAGCTGCTGCAAACCTCTCCTTTCACCTGGGATAAAGTGCATAACGTACTTCGCCACATCTTTGGGCGATTTGCGCTTTGCACATTGTCCCATGGGGAAGGAGAGGTTTGTTCTATAAAAGGTAAAAAAAAACAAAACAAAAAAAAAATTACCGGTAAGTAAAAAAGTTAAAAAAGTTTAAAAAAGTTAATATGTTCTGTTCTAAAGTTAATAAAGTTATTGCTTTGCGGCCTGGTTTTTTCTTTTTTGTTTTGTTTTTTTTACCTTCCAGGTGGACCATCCGATCGACCAGCTGCAGCACTGATGTGCATTCGGACAGAAGCATTGCGCTGCTGTCAGATTACACGCAAGTCGGTGTATGCGGCGCTGCAAGACGAGATTTCTCCTCTGCAGTAAAAGATATGTTTGCCAAGGCATATGAGCTGAGGAGGTGGCGGTGTTCATATACTTTGGCAAACACTTTGTATATATAAAAAAAAAAATCCCGGCAATGATTTATTCATCCACATCGATTGATGTGAATGGAGAAATCTGGTTTGCCAGGGCATACGAGCTGAAGTGGGTATGGATGTTGGGCGGAGCTCCTATGTCCTGGCAGACGCCTTTCCCCTCCTTTTTTCTTTTTTTGGCCGAGATTTTTTCATCCACATTGATCGATGCGAATGAAGAAATCTGTGCCGTTCATTTTTTTCTTTCAGCCCAGAGGCTGAACGGAAAAAAAAAATCTCATTACCCGTATGCTCAATATAAGGAGAATAGCAGAAACTCCTAATGCTGGGCATACATGTAATGATTGCGGAGACCCTCAAATGCCAGGGCAGTACAAACACCCCACAAATAACACCATTTTGGAAAGAAGACACCCCAAGGTATTCGCTGAGGGGCATATTGAGTCCATGAAAGATTGAAATTTTTGTCCCAAGTTAGCGGAAAGGGAGACTTTGTGAGAACAAAATCAAAAAAATCAATTTCCGCTAACTTGTGCCAAAATTTTTTTTTTTCAATGAACTCGCCATGCCCCTCATTGAATACCTTGGGGTGTCTTCTTTCCAAAATGGGGTCACATGTGGGGTATTTATACTGCCCTGGCATTTTAGGGGCCCCAAAGCGTGAGAAGAAGTCTGGTATCCAAATGTCTAAAAATGCCCTGCTAAAAGGAATTTGGGCCCCTTTGCCCACCTAGGCTGCAAAAAAGTGTCACACATCTGGTATCTCCGTACTCAGGAGAAGTTGAGGAATGTGTTTTGGGGTGTCTTTTTACATATACCCATGCTGGGTGAGATAAATATCTTGGTCAAATGCAAACTTTGTATAAAAAAAATGGGAAAAGTTGTCTTTGCCAAGATATTTCTCTCACCCAGCATGGGTATATGTAAAATGACACCCCAAAACACATTCCCCACCTTCTCCTGAGTACGGAGATACCAGATGTGTGACACTTTTTTGCAGCCTAGGTGGGCAAAGGGGCCCACATTCCAAAGAGCACCTTTCGGATTTCACAGGTCATTTACCTACTTACCACACATTAGGGCCCCTGTAAAATGCCAGGGCAGTATAACTACCCCACAAGTGACCCCATTTTGGAAAGAAGACACCCCAAGGTATTCCGTGAGGGGCATGGCAAGTTCCTAGAATTTTTAATTTTTAGTCACAAGTTAGTGGAAAATGATGATTTTTTTTTTTTTTCATACAAAGTCTCATATTCCACTAACTTGTGACAAAAAATAAAAACTTCCATGAACTCACTATGCCCATCAGCGAATACCTTGGGGTCTCTTCTTTCCAAAATGGGGTCACTTGTGGGGTAGTTATACTGCCCTGGCATTCTAGGGGCCCAAATGTGTGGTAAGGAGTTTGAAATCAAATTCAGTAAAAAATGACCTGTGAAATCCGAAAGGTGCTCTTTGGAATGTGGGCCCCTTTGCCCACCTAGGCTGCAAAAAAGTGTCACACATCTGGTATCTCCGTACTCAGGAGAAGTTGAGGAATGTGTTTTGGGGTGTCTTTTTACATATACCCATGCTGGGTGAGATAAATATCTTGGTCAAATGCCAACTTTGTATAAAAAAATGGGAAAAGTTGTCTTTTGCCAAGATATTTCTCTCACCCAGCATGGGTATATATAAAATGACACCCCAAAACACATTCCCCACCTTCTCCTGAGTACGGAGATACCAGATGTGTGACACTTTTTTGCAGCCTAGGTGGGCAAAGGGGCCCATATTCCAAAGAGCACCTTTCGGATTTCACAGGTCAATTTTTACAGAATTTGATTTCAAACTCCTTACCACACATTTGGGCCCCTAGAATGCCAGGGCAGTATAACTACCCCACAAGTGACCCCATTTTGGAAAGAAGACACCCCAAGGTATTCCGTGAGGGGCATGGCGAGTTCCTAGAATTTTTTATTTTTTGTCACAAGTTAGTGGAAAATGATGATTTTTTTTTTTTTTTTTTTTTTTTCATACAAAGTCTCATATTCCACTAACTTGTGACAAAAAATAAAAACTTCCATGAACTCACTATGCCCATCAGCGAATACCTTGGGGTCTCTTCTTTCCAAAATGGGGTCACTTGTGGGGTAGTTATACTGCCCTGGCATTCTAGGGGCCCAAATGTGTGGTAAGGAGTTTGAAATCAAATTCTGTAAAAATTGACCTGTGAAATCCGAAAGGTGCTCTTTGGAATATGGGCCCCTTTGCCCACCTAGGCTGCAAAAAAGTGTCACACATCTGGTATCTCCGTACTCAGGAGAAGGTGGGGAATGTGTTTTGGGGTGTCATTTTATATATACCCATGCTGGGTGAGAGAAATATCTTGGCAAAAGACAACTTTTCCCATTTTTTTATACAAAGTTGGCATTTGACCAAGATATTTATCTCACCCAGCATGGGTATATGTAAAAAGACACCCCAAAACACATTCCTCAACTTCTCCTGAGTACGGAGATACCAGATGTGTGACACTTTTTTGCAGCCTAGGTGGGCAAAGGGGCCCACATTCCAAAGAGCACCTTTCGGATTTCACAGGTCATTTTTTACTGAATTTGATTTCAAACTCCTTACCACACATTTGGGCCCCTAGAATGCCAGGGCAGTATAACTACCCCACAAGTGACCCCATTTTGGAAAGAAGACACCCCAAGGTATTCCGTGAGGGGCATGGTTAGTTCCTAGAATTTTTTATTTTTTGTCACAAGTTAGTGGAAAATGATGATTTTATTTTTTTTTTTTTTCATACAAAGTCTCATATTCCACTAACTTGTGACAAAAAATAAAAACTTCCATGAACTCACTATGCCCATCAGCGAATACCTTGGGGTCTCTTCTTTCCAAAATGGGGTCACTTGTGGGGTAGTTATACTGCCCTGGCATTCTAGGGGCCCAAATGTGTGGTAAGGAGTTTGAAATCAAATTCTGTAAAAATTGACCTGTGAAATCCGAAAGGTGCTCTTTGGAATATGGGCCCCTTTGCCCACCTAGGCTGCAAAAAAGTGTCACACATCTGGTATCTCCGTACTCAGGAGAAGTTGAGGAATGTGTTTTGGGGTGTCTTTTTACATATACCCATGCTGGGTGAGATAAATATCTTGGTCAAATGCCAACTTTGTATAAAAAAATGGGAAAAGTTGTCTTTTGCCAAGATATTTCTCTCACCCAGCATGGGTATATATAAAATGACACCCCAAAACACATTCCCCACCTTCTCCTGAGTACGGAGATACCAGATGTGTGACACTTTTTTGCAGCCTAGGTGGGCAAAGGGGCCCATATTCCAAAGAGCACCTTTCGGATTTCACAGGTCAATTTTTACAGAATTTGATTTCAAACTCCTTACCACACATTTGGGCCCCTAGAATGCCAGGGCAGTATAACTACCCCACAAGTGACCCCATTTTGGAAAGAAGAGACCCCAAGGTATTCGCTGATGGGCATAGTGAGTTCATAGAACTTTTTATTTTTTGTCACAAGTTAGTGGAATATGAGACTTTGTAAGAAAAAAAAAAAATCATCATTTTCCGCTAACTTGTGACAAAAAATAAAAAGTTCTATGAACTCACTATGCCCATCAGTGAATACCTTAGGGTGTCTACTTTCAGAAATGGGGTCATTTGTGGGGTGTTTGTACTGTCTGGGCATTGTAGAACCTCAGGAAACATGACAGGTGCTCAGAAAGTCAGAGCTGCTTCAAAAAGCGGAAATTCACATTTTTGTACCATAGTTTGTAAACGCTATAACTTTTACCCAAACCATTTTTTTTTTACCCAAACATTTTTTTTTTATCAAAGACATGTAGAACTATAAATTTAGAGCAAAATTTCTATATGGATGTCGTTTTTTTTTGCAAAATTTTACACCTGAAAGTGAAAAATGTCATTTTTTTGCAAAACAATCGTTAAATTTCGATTAATAACAAAAAAAGTAAAAATGTCAGCAGCAAAGAAATACCACCAAATGAAAGCTCTATTAGTGAGAAGAAAAGGAGGTAAAATTCATTTGGGTGGTAAGTTGCATGACCGAGCAATAAACGGTGAAAGTAGTGTAGGTCAGAAGTGTAAAAAGTGGCCTGGTCTTTCAGGGTGTTTAAGCACTGGGGGCTGAGGTGGTTAATAGAACAGGTTCTGTAGACATCTATGTGGAATCAGCTGACGACGGTGTAAAAGGAGTGCGCTTCTTCTTGGCGCTTACATCGACCTGTAAGGGTCCATTCACACGTCCTTAGAATGGGTCCGCATCTGTTCCGCAAATTGCAGAACGGGTGCGGACCCATTCATTCTCTATGGGGCAGGAATGGATGCGGACAGCACACAGTGTGCTGTCCACATCCGCTTTTCCGGAGCGCGCCCCCGATCTTCCGGTCCGCGGCTCTGGAAAAAAATAGAACATGTCCTATTCTTGTCCGCAATTGCGGACAAGAATAGGCAGTTCTATGGGGGGTGCCGGCCGGGTGTATTGCAGATTCGCAATACACTATGGACGTGTGAATGGACCCTAAGGCTGAGTTCACACTTGAGTTATTTGGTCAGTTTTGGCCCCGTGACTGCCCAAATAAGTGAAGTGTGCAGTGATTCTAATAGTGACGCCTGTCATCTGCATGTCATACGGACTCACAGTATTATTTCACTGCCCCAGCAGACTCCCTATCTGTGTTACTGCAAGGCACAGTGTTCTACACCGCTATACAGGCACAGTGTTCTACACCACTGTAAAGGCACAGTGTTCTACACCGCTATACAGGCACAGTGTTCTACACCACTATACAGGCACAGTGTTCTACACCACTATACAGGCTCAGTGTTCTACACCACTATAAAGGCACAGTGTTCTACACCACTATACAGGCACAGTGTTCTACACCGCTATACAGGCACAGTGTTCTACACCACTATACAGGCACAGTGCTCTACACCACTATACAGGCACAGTGTTCTACACCACTATACAGGCACAGTGTTCTACACCACTATACAGGCTCAGTGTTCTACACCACTATAAAGGCACAGTGTTCTACACCACTATACAGGCACAGTGTTCTACACCGCTATACAGGCACAGTGTTCTACACCACTATACAGGCACAGTGTTCTACACCGCTATACAGGCACAGTGTTCTACACCACTATACAGGCACAGTGTTCTACACCACTATACAGGCTCAGTGCTCTACACCACTATAAAGGCACAGTGTTCTACACCACTATACAGGCACAGTGTTCTACACCGCTATACAGGCACAGTGTTCTACACCACTATACAGGCACAGTGCTCTACACCACTATACAGGCTCAGTGCTCTACACCACTATAAAAGCACAGTGTTCTACACCACTATACAGGCACAGTGTTCTACACCACTATACAGGCACAGTGTTCTACACCACTATACAGGCACAGTGCTCTACACCATTATACAGGCTCAGTGCTCTACACCACTATAAAGGCACAGTGTTCTACACCACTATACAGGCACAGTGTTCTACACCACTATACAGGCACAGTGTTCTACACCACTATACAGGCACAGTGTTCTACACCACTATACAGGCACAGTGTTCTACACCACTATACAGGCACAGTGTTCTACACCACTATACAGGCACAGTGTTCTACACCGCTATACAGGCTCAGTGCTCTACACCGCTATACAGGCACAGTGTTCTACACCACTATACAGGCACAGTGTTCTACACCACTATACAGGCTCTCTGCAGCCCGGAAATAGACATTCTATAACGTAATTCGCCGCAAATAAATTCAGAACGAAGCGAATTTGTTAAAAAAAATTGGCGAATTGGCCGAATCAAATTTTTGAAAAATCCGCTCATCTCTA
The DNA here is from genome assembly GCF_905171765.1 of Bufo bufo. Taxonomy (NCBI): domain Eukaryota; kingdom Metazoa; phylum Chordata; class Amphibia; order Anura; family Bufonidae; genus Bufo; species Bufo bufo. Next base: position 8,974,290 of record NC_053399.1, on the reverse strand, counting down.
GTCTTAATAAATAAGCCCCTACGAGGCATATATAATACTCTTGTCGTCTTATGTGGCAGAAGGACCTTTAGACCCCTCAACCACCAGGATCTAGATGTGACGGCTGCCTCGACTACACCTCCGCCATATTCATATCTAAGTGCTCTCCCCACTTCATGTGTTACATTTACATGGAGAAAGTGAAGCATTTGTTATTATTATTATTTTTTATCATTTCAGTCGCCATTTAATGAACACAGAAGTAGCTATTTTAAAACAGATAATACAAAGCAAATACCAGCGGGATAATAATACCGTTGATCGCCTTGTGGGACAATCAAGACGGATTTATTTGGAAATTGCATTTCATTTGTTCGCATTACTTAGTATAAAATTTATCTCCAAGGCAAATTCTTCCTAAAATATTGGAGATGCAGTTATTAGGGGTAATAGAAGCTACACCTATGTGCAATGCAATGAGATATCTCTCGAGAGCGTCTTAATGAGATCTTTTATCCGTCTTCTGTGTTGTTTCGAGCCCCACAGGGTTATACAATTGTGTTTTTTTTAGATTTTCTTCTCCTAATATTGACTTCTCGTTTAAGGCCCAGACATGAAAAGTGAGCGATATTAAACATCAAGATAGAAGGAGATTTTAGGCTAATTAGCGTGGATCACACATTTTAACACCCGTACCCCCCTTATTGACCCTTGTAAAAAGCAAATCCAGGCATGTTTACATTACAAAGTGGAAGTGAGCGTGTGAAGTCTCGGTCTCCTAGACTTGTTTTTACATTGCTGTAATACAATGGTATTTTAGGGTCCATATGATAAACCCTTGTGGTTCTACTCAACCAGATTTAGCTTCTCATAGAACCCTACGGTCATCTTAGTTTCATTCAAGGTGGTCCAGATGTTGCGGCCGTGATCTAGATGGGACCCTCTATTTCTTGTTATATTGCCGAGAAAATTGCCCCTGTAGACTCAAAAAGCAGGATGTGGAATAGTATGTAATTGTTGGTCTCTCCAAGGGTTGTCATACCTTGGACCAGCACTTTACGAGCCCACCTTACACAGCGAAAGAAGATATAAAGCAGGCATGGCCAACCTCAGGCTCTCCAGCTGTTGCAAAACTACAACTCCCAGCATGCCCAGACTGCCTATAGCTATCAGCCTACAGCAGGGCATGGTGGAAGTTGTAGTTTTACAACAGCTAGAGAGCCGCAGGTTGGCCACGCCTGATATAAAGGAAGACCATTCAGTTAGGACCCCATAAGGGTCATTAAAAAATTTCAAGACAATCTGACCGGCATCTATGCAATGCAAAGTTTTGTATGCGCCCCCACAATGAGAAAATATTGGGGCTCCTGCTTCAGCAACAAGAGGAACGAGTACAAAATAAGAAGGCATAAATGTAGAGGGACAGAGGTTTGGGAAACACCAACGGGGACAACATCAAATAATACAAAGAGTTGACCAAAAATGACCATAAGTGGGAATATGGGTCAATGCGCCATCATTCCCCCATATCACTATGCTGGAAGAAATAAGTAGGTCCAGTATATGAATGAACCTGTCCTACAGACTCCCCATAAATTTAGCACATGGTAAATAATGGAATCCTAAATTTGTAAAGTTTTGGATATTGGGCGCCATCCAAATAGCTTTCCTGATACCTGAACCCCCAAGTGATGATTAGGCTGATCATCATGTAATAGGCCAGGCATATCTGTCTCCATCTCCACCGCTTTGTTTGTAAACCTGTCGACAACATTTGCAATGACTCCACTAAACCCTCTGATAACAAGGCCCCCAATGTATATTCCCACGTGGCCGGATGCAATTTTCCGCCGTAGACCATATTAATTAGTTATTCACACCATTTCCATTCTTTACCTCAACACTTTCTGAGTGGTGTGAGCAGCTTCTGCCTGGATTCTGACCCATAAGCACGTCGCCACTTAATACAGCGAGAGATTGCGCCGCCACTTTAACCAATTTTATCAAAACGCCATTTACTGATAGGTTTCGCCGGTGTCACGCAGTCGCCTCTTCCGAGAGGAAATTGTTAATAACAGATTATTAATGGATTCTCACAATGAAATCCATATCGATGGCAGGTTTGGAAAATAATACAAGGGCATTGCCAATTCTATTACAGCCACTTTGTGAACATGTAAATTAAAAACAAAAATAAGTGGAAGAAAACTTAGCGGTAACTGGGTGTATCACATATTCAGGAGCCTCTCCTGCTACAGACAAAATAAATTGAATTATACATAGCTACAGTACGTTACTACATCGGGAAGAGGAAATGTAATAAAATGTTGGGTATATTTTCCTTTTGTACTGGGTCATACAAAAATGTACTACCTAAAATGAAAACGTCCATCCTTTCCGGCGTTGCTTATTCTCCTGTTTAGATATTATTGAGCTTTTTTGGAGCTATTCCAGTAAACCATGACAGTGCCCCTGGTGGTTGTCACTCTAAACCTTTCAGGTCCATGAGCACTGTCATGGCTGACATTTCGTGGTTGTTTTTGGTAATCTGTTGGATCGAGTGTTTCAGAAATATTGCAACAATGTTTCAACAATTTCAAAAAGTTGAGCAACGGCAAAATTTACTTTTAAGAGATGATTAGGTAAAAATATCTCCCTACATGGGATCTCACTGCACTTACTATTACCCCTGGGCGCCGCTCCGTTCTCCCGTTATGCCCTCCGGTATGTTCGGGGACTTGGTTATAGTAGGCGGAGACTTCTCCCAGGCTGTGAGCTCTGCGATGCGATTGGCCAGCGCTACAGCCTAGGAGAAGGAGAGGCCCAGCAGAACAAGGGCAGTCTCCGCCTACTATAACCAAGTTCCCGAACATACCGGAGGACATAACGGGAGAACGGAGCGGCGCCCAGGGATAATAGTAAGTGCAGTGAGATCCCTGGGCGCCGCTGTATATGTCATGATACTTAGTTCACAATGTCAGGATCGGTGAAAGGTCCTCTTTAAAGTTTTACGGTATTGAGTTCCGTCCTAGGGGCTCAATACCGGAAAAAAAACGCATCAGTTTTGTCCTAAGGCATTCTGAATGGAAAGCAATCTGTTCAGTATGCATCAGGATGTCTTCCGTTCTGTTCCTTTGTCCAGGGAAAATACTGCAGCATGTTGCGTTTTTTTCTCCAGTCAAAATTCCGGAACACTTGCCGGATCCGGCATTAATTTCCAATGAAATGTATTAATGCTAGATCCGGTACCAAGTGTTCAGGAAATTGCCGCATTGACGGATCCGGTTTTCCGGTCTGCGCATACGCAGACCTTTAAAAATGGGTAAAAAAATTAATACCAGATCTGTTTTTCCAGATGACACTGGAGAGATGGATCCAGTGTTTCAATGCATTTGTCAGACGGATCCGGAAACAAATGATATCCGTTTGCATACGGATTTTCAGATCCAGCATGCAGTTCTGGTAGTGGAACTGTCTGCCGGATTCTTCTAATGCTAGTGTGAAAGTATCCTTAGGGCTTGCTCACACGACCGCGTGAAGCCCGTGCCCGTGCTGTGGACCGCAAATTGCTGTCCGCAATGCATGGGCACCGTCCGTTGGGGCAGCCGCATGGGGATCGCAGACCCATTCACTTGAATGGGTCCGCGATCCGTCCGTTACGCAAAAAGATAGAGCAAGTTCTATCTTTTTGCGGTGCGGAGGCACGGAACGGAACCCCAGGAAGCACTCCATAGTGCTTCCATAGTGTTCCGTTTCATGCTTCCGTTCCGCTTCTCCTTTTTACATTTTCACGGTGTGTGGTGTTGTCAATCAGCGCCACTACAGGGTCCTTTTTTAATGTTTGTTATTGGACCCTCTTTCTTCTGTGCCCTATAAGGCCCATGACCATTGCAGATCCCAACTGGCCTAACATCGTGTAGATGTCTCACCACCCGTCATGATCTCATTGAGGTACCTACCAGTGTCAGGCCAAGTCAATGCCCCTTTGCTTGATGTTCCTTCTTGGACTTATCAAGAAGAAGCCCCATCTACACTGAGGTGCCCACATGGCAGCCCACAGAAACCCCTCTTAGGGTTTGTATTCTGTTTGATGCTCTTAACTATGGTGATCAAATTTCGTTGTTTAAAAAAAATATCCTAAGATCTGATTAAATTAAAAAATGATTGCAAATACCCGACAAAAATAACCAAAAGGTTGAAGCCTATATGTGGTGGCTCGGCTTAGAACGCTTGATTTGGGCTTAGGCCTACCCTGATTTATCGAAGCAACTAGAACAGCTGAAACAGGGGCGGACACAGACAGCAGAGGGCCCCTGTGCAAAGAATGTGCCTGGGCCCCTCCACCCCCCATGCCAAATTCTTAACCTAACCTATTCCCTCCTAATATTACATACAGCAATACAAAACATACAAGGTAAGGCTACTTTCACACCCGCAGCACTACGATCCGTCTGGACACAAACCAGAAACAAGCCGTGTGGCCAGATCTCTACCCTACCCCATTATAGTTAATGGGGCCGGCGGGTATTCTGTCTGCATCCAGCAGTGGCGGATCCAGTGAATTCCGGCAGGCTGCTCTCAGCTGGAACAACCTGCCAGAATCACTAACGCAGATGTAAAAGTAGCCTACAGGGCCACATACCTTGTACATCCAGTGACATCTTCTTAGATCTTCTCTTTCCTCATCTTCTCCTTTCAGACCAGACCACCATGATGATTCCTTTCAGCCGTCTCTTCTCTCTGCAGAGTTTGACAGACAGACATCTTAGTTTCCTACTTTTCCAACATACTCCAACCTTCTGAACACCCCATCCTGTGCCTGCTGTGCTCCCCAATACTATACTGCAGAAACAGATAAACCCCCTGAAAATACTAGTACCAGATAGTGCCCCTTCAATAATTATTGGCACACAGTGCCCTAAAAAATAACTGCGCCCAGCAAATAGTGTCCCTGACACTAATAAACATAATGTCCCCCAAAAATAATGATAAAAAAATGCCCTGCTGTGTGGCAGTAAAAAAAAATACCTCCTCTTAGTGCCCCTAGTAGAGCCAATGTCCCTATAGTGCCCTCATAATGTGTGCCAATGCCCCCTACTGTGTGCCCCAAAAAACCCTCTTAGTTCCCCCAGTTGAGCTAATGTCCCCATAGTGCCCCATAATTTTGCACCAGTATAAAATACTCCTATAAAGTGCCCCCAGTAGATGCCCCCATAGTGCTCCTCCCCCGTTCCATGGTGCCTGACATAATGTGCCAGTATAAAATGCCCCCATAGAGTGCCCCATGTAGATGCCCTGATAATGTTCCTCTCCTCCCTTCCCCATAGTGCCCATATAATGTTTGCCAGTATAAATGTTACTCATCCCCACCCCCATATTGCACATATCGTTTGTGCCAGTATAAAATGCCCCTATATAATGCCCCCCCAGCAGATGCCCCCATAGTGCTTCTCTCCCCCACTTCTCCATAGTGCCCCCCATGTGTGACAGTATATAATGTCAATATATAGGGCCCCCAGTAGATGCCCTCATATGGCTCCTCTCCTCACCATAGTGCCAGTATAATTCTAATATATAGGGCTCCCAGTAGATGCCCCATAGTGCCAGTAAATAATGTCCCCTAGTAGATGCGTCCATGGTGCTCCTCTCTCCCATGTGTGCCACTATAATGCCCCCTAAGAGATGCCCCCATAGTGCTCCTCTCCCCCATGTGTGCCAGTATAATGCCCCCCTAGGAGATGCCCCCATAGTGCTCCTCTCCCCCCATGTGTGCCACTATAATGCCCCCTAGTAGATGCCCCCATAGTGCTCCTCTCCCCCATATGTGCCAGTATAATGCCCCCTAGGAGATGCCCCCATAGTGCTCCTCTCCCCCCATGTGTGCCACTATAATGCCCCCTAGTAGATGCCCTTATAGTGCTCCTCTCCCCCATATGTGCCAGTATAATGCCCCCTAGGAGATGCCCCTATAGTGCTCCTCTCCCCCATGTGTGCCACTATAATGCCCCCTAGTAGATGCCCCTATAATGCTCCTCCATGACACTCTCAGTGAAGCGGTGAAGGCCTGTTCTGGCCTGTGTCCCGCACTGTATGACTCAGACGGCTCGATTACGTCATTGCGTTGCCTCCACCGGCCTCTGATAGGCTGCAGGTACTAGGCCTGCAGCCTATCAGAGGAATGGGTAAGGGAAACCCCTCTCCCCTGCCCGCTACAGCATCCATCTGTATCGCTGTCCTGAGGACGATGATACAGATGAACATAGAGATGAACGCTTCCACAATGGAAGCACTCATCTCTCCCTGCCCTGCCACGGAACCTCTCACGGGCCCCCCTACCGCACTGGGCCCCTGTGCAGCCGAACCGGCTCTGCACAGGCGGTATGTCCGCCCCTGAGCTGAAAATGATTACAGTGGGTCTCTCCTATGGTACGAGACCTTACTCGTCAAGAGTCGGGATTGCCACTCGTGCAACTTGCATCAGGGTCCCCTGTAGTCGGCAGGCAGCAAGGTATTATGATATGAGCGACGTAGTAACTCCGCTACTGGGTCAGCCCTAGGATGGTAATAACCCCTTCTCATAACCTGCCTGCAACCTTCCATGTTAACATACTGTGAACCCGAACACAAGTGACAAAACCAATCCATCACTCAACCACCAACACGGAGAAGAATAGAGAGGTTAACCAAAATTGATGACATCCCTGCTCGAATCTTACACTGATTCACCAAGCTCCACGATTGAAACAGACAAAGATTTATAGGCCGAGCCACGACGCCGGGTCCTCTTGATTGCTGGATTTTTTTAAAGCTTTTCTGCATATTTATTTTCCAGCTCATCACAGGCATGTACCATTAGAATGCTGATTCAATTTAACATTCCGAAAGGAGACGACATTATGCAGCGATTTGCATGATGCGGGAGAAATCACTGTAATGTTTTGTAATGCCGCTCGCCACGATGATTGTTAAGACTCACCTGCTGAAGAATTGTGCATATTCCATATTTATTTTTTTTACCTTTTAATTACATTTTATATATATTTTTATATTTTTTTTTACATTTTTTCATTTTAATATTTTAAAATCATTTTTTAATTTCATATTTAAAAAAAAAAATGTCTTTTAATTTTTAACATTTAATTTTCTTTTAATTTTCCTTATTATTTAAATTTTTTTATTTCTAACCCGCTTTCCGCTTTTCCCTTTATCTTTTCCCTATATAAAAGAATCATCTTGTATTTTCAGGATGAGAAATTGTGTTGTGCTATGCCTCCGAGGTGTACGGTGCTCTCGAGCCTTTATGAATTTGTTTGATATTAGGGCCGCATATTACTGGATTCAACACAATTTTTTCTTCCCTGTGAAATTATTACTGAAAGCTTTTATCGGTTCATTTTGACAGATAATTGATTATTACCCTTGACGTTTGATGGATAACTTTCATAAGAATAGGAATCCCACTCTTCAGTCTGGCCTGGAATAAGAAATCTTTTCTGTTTTTGAATAAATGTTTTTTTATTTTATTCAAAGTTCGTGAAAAATGGCACACAGCAAAGCCATAGTTAAAGGGGTTGTCCAGGATTAGAAAAAATGCCGGCTTCCAAAAACAGCACCGCCCCTGACCACAGGTTGTGTCCGGTATTGCAGCTCAGCTCTGTAGGAGTCAATGGGACAGAGCTGCAATACCGGACACAATTTATGGGCAGGTGTGGTGTTGTTTTTGGAAGGAAGCAGCCATATTTTTCTAATCCTTCACAACCCCTTCAACTACAGCTTTGCTGTAGCCCTTTAATTACATAAACCATTGGAGAAATGAGAATTAAAGGAATTGATGGATTTTCTGATTGTTACACTTATCATGCCTCTCTTCCCTGGGAGAACCTGTGCTCACTGTCGCCCCCTGCTGTGCATTGCACTTTGTATATAAAGTAGAGTGGGGGACGGGAAATGACAATGGCTTTTTGGGCCAATATGGCACATTTTGTCCCTTTTGAAGCCTTTTCATCAACTTTGCAAACTAGGTTGAAATATTTACTGCACCATTGTGTTAAATACCTATAAGTGATTGATATGGATGATTGAAACTTGACTATTAAAGGGGTTCTCCAGGCTTAGAAAAACATAGCTGCTTTCTACCAGGAACAGCGCCTCATCTGTCCATAGGTTGTGCCTGGTACTGCAGCTCACTTCCATTGAAGTGAAGGGAGCTGATCTGCAATACTAGACACAACCTGTGAACAGATGCGGCGCAATTCCTAGAAGAAGCAAAACTGTCTCTTTTAAATCCACTCGTAGGTAACTGCTGTCCAACCCATATAAACCTTGAAACTGGAATGTGTCTCCTCTGTCATTGCAGTTGGCCAATTGGTGGACAAACAGACCTCACCCCATAAATCAGGTTGGACTGCCCATTTATTGACCAGGCTTACATATGCCCTGCCCATTTTTGGAGAGGACAGCCTGAATTTGTAAGGACTGTCTTGGAAAATTAGGGACAGTCCCTACAAATTTGGGACTGTTGTCAGCAGTTTCGTGGTTCTTAAAGCTCATCAGTGCTGGGCAGGGTCCTGGTTGACTAGACGAGACGCCTATATGTACTTCCCACTTATGGAGAGCTAATATGCATGCCTTTTTTGCCTGTAAGACTCCTTATGTTAGCTGGCAGTCTCCACAAAGAGAGAGAGAAGAACCCTAACCACACCCAGGGGTGCACCTAGCCTTTCTGCAGCCTGAAAAGGTGCTCCAACCCCCCAATGCCAATTTCTTAACCTAACCCCAGATATACTTGGAAAACATTACATACAGAGCAACAAAACATACAGGGACCTACAGCACCACGTACTGGGCCCACTGTGCTTCCCAATACTATACTGCAGTCGCCTCACCTCGCCTCATTGCTGGTGCACCCCTGACCACACCTCAAAATCTAGAAAAAGGCAGCCATCTTTTGCTAATCATGACCCTTTTAGGGAATTGCCTCCTAAAGGGGTTGCACATAATTAGAAAAACTGTCATATCTATGTCTATTGATGGACGAACATCAGCCGGGACGGTTTGCGAACCGCAAGTTCGCTGTGGACCCCATTCACTTTAATAGCAGGCGAACCTGAAAAACCTTCAGCTCATATTTGCAGCCACCGAATACTTAGTAGAAGTGCACAAATAGTCCCACAACATGGACAGTGACATACCAGAGGGGGATCAATGATAGAAATTCCAACAAAAAATATGTGTCTTAATCAGGGGACATTTTTATGCGTCTTAAAGGGAAATTCTCTGAAATGTGCCCTGTCGGAGCCTAGAAAATTTTTATTTTAGGCCACGGGAGTGCGGGCCTTTTAAAATTAGGCATTCACTTGAAATAAAAGAAATTCTGATTATGTGGCTCGAGGTACTTTATGCGGTCAATGCATAAAAATGTTACTGTCGGCCCCTGGACTACAGGCCCCAAACATTAGGCCTTCACCGGACAGAAAAGATGAAGTGATTATGTGGCCGGAGGTCTATTAGACGGTCATTGGATAACGATTTTACTGCAGGCCAGTACAAATACAGGTCAAATACAAATGTTTAAAAGAACTAAAAATATAAAATTGGGTTAAAAACATGACTAACGAAATCCCCCCTCTTGAAAAAAAACCTAAGGATAGAAACACGTGGTCGTCACAGGTGTTGAATTCCTCAGAAGCCCAAAACATTAGGCATTCAACGGAAGGCGCGTAGCGTGAGGGGGGGGGGCGTTGCCCCGGGCGACACACTGCAGGGGGGCGCTGTCCACTGCAACAACAAAATCTTTAATGGCTGACGCTGAGTTTTTTTCTTCACACAGCAGAGCAGAGTGAGGAGGCGGGGCGCACACACTGATAGGCTCCGCCCACCTTCCAGTCAGGAAAGACAGTGCGGAGCCAGGAGCCAGAAGATAGAAGCAGAAGATGGCTGCCGCACGGTCCCTGCTTCAGTACTTGTAGCGGTCAGAGAGTCTATCCAGAGTCCAGACAGGCAGCCTGAAAGCGACCCTGACAGAGTACGTGACACTGCAGTCATTCCCAGTCCCACCCTGAGTGAATTAGGTCAGTCACAGTGTGTATGTTGGCATGGGCTGAGGGGTAATATATGAGTGAACTAGTGAAGTGCCATGAGAGCCAGGCCAAGGCTGCCAAGTAGATGGCATCATGGCAGTCAGGGTGACCAGCCCAGGGACACTGACTGAGAGAGACAGTATGCCTCTCTGGGATGCCATCTGCAGTTTCTGCCCATATACCAGGCCTACCCTGGTATATGGAGTAGACAGCAGAGATGGGCAGATGGCATCCCAGAGACAGTACTGTCACCAGCACCGCCTGACTGCCACGGTCCTGCTTGGACTGGCTCTCATGGCACTTCAGCTTGCTCTTGGTCTTTTATGTCCTGCTTTGGAATCAGGTTTTGATCTGGGTCCCTGTGAGCTTCAGGGCTGCAGCCGGGTCTGCCCTCCTCTCAGTCTCAGGTCCAGACAGTCACTGACCAAGTTTAAGTCCCTCTGAGGCTCAGCCTAAGGGTCCATTCACACGTCCGCAACGTGTTTTGCGGATCCACAAAACATGGACAGCGGCAATGTGCGTTCCGCATTTTGCGGACCGCACATTGCCGGCACTAATAGAATATGCCTGTCCTTGTCCGCAATTGCGGACAAGAATAGGACATGTTCTTAACGGAATTGCAGACCCGGAAGTATGGGTCCGCAATTCCGTATCTGTGCTGCCCCATAGAAATTAATGGGTCCGCTATTCCGTTTCCGCAAAATGCGGAACGAAATTGCGGACGTGTGAATGGACCCTAAGGCTACTTTCACACTAGCGGCAGGACGGATCCGACAGGCTGTTCACCCTGTCGGATCTGTCCTGCCGCTATTTTGCCGGACCGCCACTCCGTCCCCATTGAGCGACCGGCACAGCACGGCGAAAGGCCGCCGGACTGAAAGTACTGCATGTCTGACCTTTTAGTGCTGCGCCGGCGCTCCGCCCCCGTCCCCATTATAGTCAATGGGGACGGAGCGGCGGCACTGCGAAATAGCGGCAGGATGGATCCGACAGGGTGAACACCCTGTCCTGCCGCTAGTGTGAAAGTAGCCTTAGACACTGAGCGGAGGCACAATTTTATAAACTAAACAGCGCCTGGCCTGCGGCATTACTAACTGCAGACCAGTCAGGGAGTGAGGGCAGCAGTAGTTGTATTTCTTCAGTTTAACGATTGCTTGCTGCCCAGAGAGGTAATTTTTGTGGGGAAAATGTGTCTCAGCCCAGGCTCAGGAGGAGTCATACTGGAGCAGTATTAATAATGGACAAAGAGGGGGCAAATACATTAATAATACATTAATAATAAAGAGGGGGCCATTATAATATACAGGGGGAATAATATTATGGGGAATGGGGGACTATCTGTATGGCTCTAGCCCAGTATTGGGGGGCAGCAGGAGGAGTTGTTGAGACACCAGGAAGGAGAGGATGAGAGTAAAGTGAGGAACCTAAAAAAAATTCTGTGAAACTCTGCAGAGACGAGAAGCGGCTGAAAGAAGGTGTCATGGCGGTCTTATCTCTGAATGAAGACGTTGAGGAAAGTCTACATCACAGGAGAGGTCACTGGATGTAACAGGTATGGGGCGGTATTCTACTGTAATAATAATGTCCATCCACATATCTGTTTTACAGTAGGGTTGGGGGAGAAGATTGAGAATATGGCCCACCCTGCCACATTCTGAACCCAGACTTCAGGTTACACTGTGCGTGGTCTGAATTCTGGGGCCTCCGATCCATCTACTACATTATCTGTACTCAGAGAGTTATCACTGTGTTATCTGAGGTGTTACATAGGACTGCAGGTGACATCCACTACATTATCTGTACTCAGAGTTATCACTGTGTTATCCGAGGTGTTACATAGGACTGCAGTTGAATCTACTACATTATCTGTACACGGAGAGTTATAACTGTTATCTGTGGTGTTACATAGGACTGCAAGTGATCTACTACATTATCTGTTAAAAGGGGTGTGCCGACGGGCTGGGGCGCAATTTTTGGCTTGCCCCTGGTGCTGGCAACCCACGCTACGCCACTGTTCAACGGACAGAAAAGGCTTTTTATGCCGCTGTATTTACCTAAGACAGGGATCATTATTTGTTATTGGTGGTGACTGATATGTGTGGGCTGGCATGAGAAAATTCAATTAAACGTGGTCGACTCGTCACATGTGTTGAATTCCTCCGAGATCCATGCCTCATAAATCTTTATAAATGTGAGGTAGTCCACACTGTCGTGAGCTGGGCGAGTGCGCTTATCGGTCACGATCCCCCCTGCTGTGCTGAACGTCCTTTCGGACAGGACACTCGACGAGGGGCAAGCCAAGAGTTCAATGGCAAATTGTGCCAGCTCTGGCCACAGGTCAAACCTGCACACCCAGTAGTCAAGGGGTTCCTCGCTTCTCAGAGCGTCCACATCATCCGTTAACCCGATGTAGTCGGACACCTGTCGGTCTAGGCGTTCCCTGAGGCTGGATCCGGAGGGCGGCTGTCGATGGGTTGGCTGCAAGAATGATCGCATAGCCAAAGTGACCAACACATCTTCAAACCGCCCTCTTCTTGCATGCGCTGTTGGATTGGTACACGCAACTGTTTCTCTGTGAGTGGAAATTCCTCTGCCAGCACGTTTCTGCTGGAGCAGCCTATCAAGCATATACAAGGTGGAGTTCCAGTGCGTCGGGCAGTCACAAATCAGACGTCTGATTGGCAGGTAGTGTCGCCGCTGAACGTCAGCAAGGTGAGCCATGGCCGTGTACGATCTTCTAAAATGGCCAGAGATTTTCCTGACCTGCAGCAAGACTTCCTGGACCTCGGGGTATTTGGCAACGAATCGCTGCACGACTAAGTTCAGGACGTGTGCCATGCACGGCACGTGTGTTATTTTGCCCTGTTTCAGCGCGCTCAGTAGATTGGCACCGTTGTCGCACATCACTTTATTAACTCAAATTGAGCGGGGTCGGCCACTGATCTGCCTGTGACCGCAGAGCTGAAAGCAGCGCAGGACCGGTGTGGCTCTTGGCTTCCAGGTACAACAGCCGCAGCACAGCATGGCAACGTCTCACCTGACACGTCGAATAGGTTCTGGGGAGCTTGGGGGGTGCAGCGGAAGAGGTGGTAACAGTAGAAAAGGAGGAGTCAGCCGAGGAGGAGACGGAGGATGGAGGAGGAGAAGAAGAGGCAGGCCTGCATGCAATCCGTGGCGGTAACACCAAATCATCACGGGTGCCACGGGTTGCATACTTGACACCCATCAGAAGGTTCACCCAGTGGGCAGTAAAAGTGATGTACCTTCCCTGCCCGTGTTTGCTAGACCACGTGTCTGTGGTCAGATGAATCTTGGCACCGACACTGTGTGCCAGAGATACATTCACTTGCCGCTGAACGTGTCCATATAGCTCCGGGATGCCCTTCTGGGAGAAATATTTTTTTCCGGGGACCTTCCATTGCGGTGTGCCAATGACCACAAATTTTCTAAAGGCCTCCGACTCCACCAGTTTATATGGCAGTAGTTCGCGGGCTAGCAGTTTCGAAAAAAGCTAGCGGTCAGCCGTTGGGAAAGAGGGTTATCTGGCATCATCATCTTTTTAGGCTCGAACATTTGGGCCACAGAAGCCTTTCTTTTGCCAGATGAACGCAACGACGGCACGGTGGAAGGTGGAGTGGAGGAGAAATGGGAGGAGAGAGGAGAAGGAGAAGAGGCAGGACGTGGAGCGCCGGGAGTGTGGCTTTGTGGGTTCTGATGGTGTTGCTCCCACTGGGCTCGGTGATGGGAGGTCAGGTGCCTTCTTAAGGCGTTCGTCCCTAGGTGACTGTTGGGCTTACCGTGACTTATTTGTTGACAGCACAGGCTGCAGATGGCAACACTATTGTCAGCAGCGGACACGTTAAAAAAAAGCCCACACTGCGGAGCCATGTGCCGACGTCATGGGAGCGCCAGATGTGACTGTGCATGGTGGACGGTTCGCTCCAGATACATTTGCAGTCTGCTTTTTGCCTCCTGTGCCCTGCGAGCTCTGCCTGATTCTCCTCCTTCTCCTCCCTATCTGCTGCTCCGTCTCTCCCTCTAAACTCCCCTCCTCTTCCTCTCTTGTGGGCACCCACGTGACGTCCATAGACACGTCATCATCGTCACCTTCACCACCACTGACAGAGATCTTGGAGTAGGCAGCAACAGCGGGGACCACCCTCCTTGGGCTGAATTGGGTACTGTCGTCAGACTCCTGGGTGGCGGCCGTTGCTACCTCCTCTTCCTCATCCGATGCCAATAATGGCTGTGCATTGGTAAGGTCTTGGAATGGATGGGAAAATAATTCCTCTGACTCGAGTGGAGGGGCTATGGTGGTGGTGATGTCTTTGGGGGTACGCACAGCAGAGAGTGAGGAGGGTGCAGATACAGAGGATGAGGAGGGTTCAGAAGCGGAAGACTGAGTGAGCCACTCAACCAACTCTGGTGCGTCCTTTGACGTAATCGCACGCACCTTCTGCAACTTCCCACTTAGGCTCCGGCCTGGTGCACCTGCCCGACCCCTACCACCCCTGCGGAAAGTACGGCCTCTTCCTCTGCCTGCAATTTTCAAAATGACCCTGTGACAAAAGTCCCTATAGAAGAGCAGCATTTGTTGAAGAAGCTATATCAAACCCCTGCCTCAATCAGTTTTTTTGGGCAGCAACTGGTAAATCACATCAGTAGAAATTATTTGTTCCAATGGCGTTTGTCACTATCTGTAGCTGAGGTAACGCAGCAAAACCGCAAACAAATGCTGCACTACCTAAATGCACTATATAGAAAGTATATTATTGGTATATAACACCCCGCATCAATCAGTTTTTTTGGGGGGCAACTGGTAAATCACACCAGTAGAAATGATTTGTTCCAATAGTGTTTGTCCCTCTATATAGCTGCAGTAACGCAGCAGAACCGCACACAACTGCTGCACAATACAAATGCACTATAATATGCTTTCTATGTTAGTAAGTCAGTAAGTCACACCTATCGATAGCACACCTATACCAGTCCTTAAAAAGACTTTTGTGGCCCTATTAGCTAGCGTTTGGTGTCCCTAACAGCCTGTCCCTGCTCCACACAGCAACCTCTCCCTACACTGGCAAAAGACTGAATATAAAATGGCGGCCAGATCAGGTTTATTTATAGGGTAGGCGGTATGTCCATGTGCTGAAACGTCTCAATCAGCTGTCCTGTACCACCTGATGGATGTGTCATGGGTCAAAGTTCGGCACAATGCAAAAGAATATGGCGCCGGCGGACATCACTGTTTGTTCGCCCTTTCGGCGAACCGCGAACGAGCAGAGTTCGCCGCGAAACGACCGCTGAGCAAACCGTAAGACCTTCTCTATCTATGCCTACCACCCTTTATCTAATTGCAGACTGGTTGTCATAGGTGGGCTTCAGGCACTCCTACGATTAAGGGGATTTATTCCAATGATACTTTCTTAATGGAACACATATGGCAACACTTGATACATTGTATCACACCTAAAGCTGGAGGGGACAGGGCATAATACACATATTATGAGACTCCTTGTGCTATTGTCTGTCCCGTAGAGTGTTCCTTTAAGAAATTGTCCTTTAATATAAATTGTCCTTTAAATGTAAAAGATGAAAATCTGACATCATATAGGACATGACAATCTCTTTCTAACAAAGCTAGAACCAGCCCTGCACCTAACATGGATCCACAGATCTCCACATTCGTTGCTCTGCTAGATCTACTTCATGCTGACAGCCTAGGACAGTGATGGCTAACCTTGGCACTCCAGCTGTGGTAAAACTACAACTCCCAAGATGCCCCCCTTGCTTGGCTGCTCTCAGAACTCTATAGAAATAAATGGAGCATGCTGGAAGTCGAAGTTTCACCAAAGCTGGAGTGCCAAGGTTAGCCATCAGTGGCCTAGGAGATGTGTCCTTTCTACTGCAGCCGGTGGCAGTTGAAGGATGGAACTGAGCATGTGCATCCATCTCATTGAGCTGGACAGAGAAATTAGAAAAAGCAGCAAACAGCAGGGGGCGCTATACAGATAGATTTCAGTGAATAACTCAGCGGCTGTACTAAATTTTTAATTACTTGCAATTACAAAAGTATTCAGATCCAGGTGCCTGTTTGAAATATGTAGAATATTTTTTTATGGGTCAGACACTTTAAGTGACTCCCTCTGATATTCTGGAGCATTTCGTAGGTATGGAGCCATCAGTCAAAGAAAAAACATTTCCGACCTTGACCTTGTGGTGCCTCGCTCCAGCTACTTCCTGCCTATATCGAGGGGAAAGGTTAATGATGGCGTCAGTCTAAGGCGTTTTCTTACTTGCAGGCTTTTTTTTCTTGCTTTTCTCCATGGTGGGTTCATATGTCCTAAAGCCATAATCATCGCCCGAGCTATGAGCCCTCTCAATTATTGCCATGTCATATGGGGAAACCTGCTCTGCCTGGTACGCACCAATTACAGTGGAATCCATTACAATTACCATCATTTTAACAATGGCTATTTCCAGTCCTAAATGTCGTTCTCCCAGGGGGGTGTAATAAAGTGAAGGGAGGAGACTGTTTAGTTGAAATCAATGCCCTTGTTTTTAGACGCACCGGCATATGGCTCTATTAAATAATCTCGCTATCTGTGAAAGAGCAAAGCTGTCGCCTAACTCCGAGAACAAAGGAAGACGCCGTTCAAAGTGGGAATCTTGTGATTAAAGTCATTTTGTAAAACTGAGGCCATTGACTGACATGTGTACGACACCATTAACAGCCATTGTACATCTGTTCCGTTCCCTCGTTATAAACTTTATTTTTTTTTTTCGTCCCCTTCATAGACTCGGATCCTACTTAATGAAGAGGACGCAGCTTAGGAAGGGAATTTGTTCTTTCGCGTAACATCATCATCAGATGGTAGGGGTTCTCCGTGGTTTATTGGGTGACCGAATGGTAATGTGGATTCTGGGACTTGGAAATGAGCCGGATTCTCCATTAAAAAACAAAAACATTTGTTAGGTTCAAGGACCTGGGCGTATTATGGATCCTCGATGTCGCATAGTCTAATGTGGTCCCATAGGTGACCCAAAGGAGGAAGCCATTCGAATGTAGGAGGAAACCAAAAAGTTGACCCTTGTCAGGTGGTTCTACCCTAGAAGCATTGCGCACAGAGGCACTATATGGTGGCACACATTGGCCGGGGCTTAGAGGTGCGAACTGACCTTCACTGAGATCTTATTTATATATGGCCCATGAGGTCCTTCCAAAGACAGCTTAAGACCTCATACAAATACCCCCCAGCAGGGTCGGACTGGCCCACCAGAGTACCAGAGGATCCTCCGGTGGGCCCAAGCTCAGACAATAATGGACCCCTATATAGACATAGGTTGGCCCCAAGGGACCAGTCCGACGCTGCCCCATACAAAGAGCCATTTACATGGTGCACAGCCAACATCAGGTCCTGTACATAGGGAGGATAGTCTCGCCTTTTGCATTGAAAAAAAAACCCTGTCTGTCAATTCAGAATTCTGTAGGCTTCAGGGGGGAAATCTCCCAGCATTCCCAATGCCTCCATACTCAACGCAATCAGTAAAACTGTTTTTAAAGGTGGACATGAAGCATTCATGTCCTAGGTAAAGTTCCCATAGGGACTATAGACTGTATACATCTCAGCCACCTTCTACCATGGTATCCTTGAAAATTTTTTATATCCTATATTAACCGCCCATAAGTGACTATTATATGTATATTTTTTGGGGTTGGTTTTCTGGATATTATTTTTTCAAGTCACTCCCTGTATTCTACTTCCTGTCCAGGCTCTCTAACTTCTTCTTTGTTAGGACTTTTAACACAGCAGACTGCCTCACTTAAAGAGTTGTCTCCTCTGCGACATTGGGGGCATATCCCTAGGATATGCCACCAATGTTATAAAGGTACAGGGACGGGCACCGATCTCCAGATTGGGACGCCCGAAGTGAGCAAAGAGCAGCCGAGCATTCGTGGCCACCCTCCATTCATTTCTATGGGACTGCTGAAAATAGCCAGGCACTGGCTCGGCCATCTTTGGCAGTCCCGGAGAAGTTAACAGAGCGGTCGCTGCGCTTGCACTGTGTGCTCTCCATTCATTTCTATGAGACGTCTGAAAAGAGCCAAGTGGACTTTCGGGTGGCCCAATATGGAGATAGGTGCAGGTCCCAGAGGTGGGACCCACACCTATTTGATATTGGTGGTATATCCTAGTGATATGCCACCAATGTCTCAGATGAGACAACCCCTTTAACTCTCTCAGTCAGGCCGTCAGTCTGGCCAGAGAGAGCATCCCTGTAGAGATTCCACATTACACCAATCCATGCAACACTCTTCTGGCATCTTTATTTAAGCCTTTTAAGAGAACAATAGAGGAGTCATACTGTCATCCCAATTCTACACCTACTATTATCATAAGGATAACACTGTAGCTAACATCTTCACCCTCACAGCAGCAATAAACTGACCATGGATTATCTGCCTATATAGGAGCTTTATCTCTCTGTGGTGTCCACTACAGAAAGACGACATTTTGAATTGCATTTTTAGCAACATAGTACTGCTGAAATGAAGAAGAAAAACAGCCCAAATTTCTAAAAAAAAAAGTGTTTTCTATGAAAATTGAGTTTAAAAAATACTCCTTTCTGCTCTAAGTGTCTTTTGAATGGCATTTTTTAAACTAAAGCTCAGAGATGGTAAAATATGCTGTTGCTGTTGACGGATCCTAGTGTGGGTATCTGCTATATACTTATTTACTCAACCCCTTATCTTGTGTAAAACCTCTTGTCCGTTAACGCGCGCCCATCCAATAGTCAGATTACCAGATGAATATCTAATATACTTCGGTCAAGATCCGTCAACAGCAACTAGCCTGCAGTTAACAATACAATACATTTTTCTACTTTGTACAAACTAGAAGATGGGCAGACGGGTCAAGATGTAATTTTGCTTGATAGAGTTTTACTTTAAGATTCAATGAAGAAGAAGTCACGGAATCTTCTGTGCGACAATCATCTTCCCATAAATGGCATAGATAATACCGCGCTACGTTGTGGTTACTGCGCAATAATGAGCACACAACCATCTCAAATCCGGACAGCACAAAGAGAAGTTCTCCAATTTACAGGATTTATTGGCCTGGTGGTCTCCGGAGAAGAACCCCTTATTCAAGACCAGATCGCGACATCTGTGGAAGATCATACTTGTCATCGTCACTGTCCAGCCCATTTGGCTGTTGCTTAGCAACTGGTCGTTTTTCGCAGACTATTTGTCATGACAAATTAGTTCCTTTGCTACCATAACAACCGGCTTTGTTAGTTAATTAAATTGATTTCAATCAAAATTGACTTTAGACAAACAAATGCCTTATGTAATGGTGGTAAACACAACTTGAAAGCTAGTGGCGGACTTCACGGACGGATGACATGGCGCGATAACAGATTTCCGTGTAATCAGTTCACATATTTTGTGTCGAGCGTATGCGCCTAAAAATGTTGCAGATCTGGGGATGATTGAGGACGTTTTATGAAGGTCTCAGAACTGGAAAAGAGTTTGAAGGCTTCACGGTCAAATTAAAATTAGAAAAGAAGTGGACTAAAGAGGGACTGTAGATAACGCCTCATATTACGGATCAGGACTAATGGTGTGCAGTACAATATGGTGCTAATATTACCCCATGGGAGCACAAGCCCAGCTGTGTGATGTCACCAATTTTTCCCCCATTGAAGTCAATAGAGACAGAAAAATACAGAGATCCATGAGCTGCAAGGACATAATATACAACCATGGGGCCCCATAACAATACACAGATGGGCTAAAGCTCCACCCTGACCACCTACAACAGAAAGTTCAGAACATGGACATTTAAAAGGGGTTCTGCAGTTTTTTTAAACTGATGATCTATTTGCTGGCTAGACCCCCGCCGATCAGCTGTTTAAGAAGGCAGCGGCGCTGGCAGTAGTGTCGCGGCCTTCTCGCTGTTTACCGCAGGCCCAGTGACGTCACGACTAGCATCACTGGCCTGGGCGGGGCTAAGCTCTGTTCACTTGAATGGAGCTTAGCCCCACACAGGCTATTGATACTAGTCGTGACGTCACTGGGCCTGCGGTAAACAGCGAGAAGGCCACGGCACTAGTGCCAGCACCGCTGCCTTCTCAAACAGCTGATCGGCGGGGGTCTAGCCAGCAAATAGATCATCAGTTTAAAAAAACTGCAGAACCCCTTTAATGATAATTTTTATTTCCCTAATGCACAGGGATAATACACACAGTGATGTCACAGTACAGGGATAATAAACACAGTGATGTCACAGTACAGGGATAATAAACACAGTGATGTCACAGTACAGGGATAATAAATACAGTGATGTCACAGTACAGAGATAATAAACACAGTGATGTCACAGTACACAGATAATAAACACAGTGATGTCACAGTACAGGGATAATAAACACAGTGATGTCACAGTACAGAGATAATAAATACAGTGATGTCACAGTACAGAGATAATAAACATAGTGATGTCACAGTACAGAGAGAATAAATACAGTGATGTCACAGTACAGAGATAATAAACATAGTGATATCACAGTACGGAGATAATAAACACAATGATGTCACAGTACAGGGATAATAAACACAGTGATGTCACAGTACAGGGATAATACACACAGTGATGTCACAGCACAGAGATAATAAACACAGTGATGTCACAGCACAGGGATAATAAACACAGTGATGTCACAGTACAGGGATAATACACACAGTGATGTCACAGTACAGGGATAATACACACAGTGATGTCACAGTACAGAGATAATACACACAGTGATGTCACAGTACAGGGATAATAACACAGTGATGTCACAGTACAGGGATAATAAACACAGTGATGTCACAGTACAGGGATAATAAACACAGTGATGTCACAGTACAGAGATAATAAACACAGTGATGTCACAGTACAGGGATAATAAACACAGTGATGTCACAGTACAGAGATAATAAACACAGTGATGTCACAGTACAGAGATAATGAACACAGTGATGTCACAGCACAGGGATAATACACACAGTGATGTCACAGTACAGGGATAATACACAGTGATGTCACAGCACAGGGATAATAAACACAGTGATGTCACAGTACAGAGATAATAAACACAGTAATGTCACAGTACAGGGATAATACAACCAGTGATGTCACAGTACAGGGATAATAAACACAGTGATGTCACAGTACAGAGATAATAAGCACAGTAATGTCACAGTACAGAGATAATGAACACAGTGATGTCACAGTACAGGGATAATAAACACAGTGATGTCACAGTACAGAGATAATAAACACAATGATGTCACAGTACATGGATAATAAACACAGTAATGTCACAGTACATGGATAATACACACAGTGATGTCACAGTACAGAGATAATACACACAGTGATGTCACAGTACAGGGATAATACACACAGTTATGTCACAGTACAGGGATAATAAACACAGCGATGTCACAGTACAGGGATAATACACACAGTGATGTCACAGTACAGGGATAATAAACACAGTGATGCCACAGTACAGGGATAATACACAGTGATGTCACAGCACAGGTATAATAAACACAGTGATGTCACAGTACAGAGATAATAAACACAGTGATGTCACAGTACAGGGATAATAAACACAGTGATGTCACAGTACAGGGATAATAAACACAGTGATGTCACAGCACAGGTATAATACACACAGTGATGTCACAGTACAGAGATAATACACACAGTGATGTCACAGTACAGGGATAATAAACACAGTGATGTCACAGTACAAGGATAATACACACAGTGATGTCACAGTACAGAGATAATAAACACAGTGATGTCACAGTACAGGGATAATAAACACAGTGATGTCACAGTACAGAGATAATAAACACAGTGATGTCACAGTACAGAGTTAATAAACACAGTGATGTCACAGTACAGGGATAATAAACACAGTGATGTCACAGTACAGAGTTTATAAACACAGTGATGTCACAGTACAGAGTTAATAAACACAGTGATGTCACAGTACAGGGATAATAAACACAGTGATGTCACAGTACAGGGATAATAACACAGTGATGTCACAGTACAGAGATAATAAACAGTGATGTCACAGTACAGAGATAATAAACAGTGATGTCACAGTACAGAGATAATAAACAGTGATGTCACAGTACAGGGATAATAAACAGTGATGTCACAGTACAGAGATAATAAACAGTGATGTCACAGTACAGGGATAACACACACAGTGATGTCACAGTACAGGGATAATACACACAGTGATGTCACAGCACAGGGATAATACACACAGTGATGTCACAGTACAGAGATAATACACACAGTGATGTCACAGTACAGGGATAATAAACACAGTGATGTCACAGTACAGGGATAATAACACAGTGATGTCACAGTACAGAGATAATAAACAGTGATGTCACAGTACAGAGATAATAAACAGTGATGTCACAGTACAGGGATAATAAACAGTGATGTCACAGTACAGGGATAATAAACACAGCGATGTCACAGTACAGAGATAATACACACAGTGATGTCACAGTACAGGGATAATAAACACAGTGATGTCACAGTACAGGGATAATAACACAGTGATGTCACAGTACAGAGATAATAAACAGTGATGTCACAGTACAGAGATAATAAACAGTGATGTCACAGTACAGGGATAATAAACAGTGATGTCACAGTACAGAGATAATAAACAGTGATGTCACTGTACAGTACACAGTACCAATGTGTGAAATAGGTCAACCCCTTGAAGTGTTCGTACTGTATGGAGGTATTATTAAAGAAGTAATACGGTAATATTACTCTCAATTTCCTTTCTTTCCAGCTCAACATATCTCGATAGGTATGGGACATGGTGATCAGTTTAAAAAAAAAATGTTTTCGGCATACTCTGTCACGAGATGCCTATCCTACATGTCTATCCCCAGTGGTTGAGATATGAATTGCATCCTGTCAAGGTTTTTGCTGACATGTCATGACATTATATTAACTCACAGCCCCCCTTTCGCGGTAACTGCCCCTAGGATTCTGATCCAAATATTGCCCCTACTGAGGTATACAGCAGTATATGGATGTTCCTAGAGCGGGCGGGGCTGAGGTTGCACTTTCTACATGACCTTGTTTAGTTGGTCACCCACCCCCAAGGGAACTTGAATAGTATCGGGCCCCCTTCTCCATGGGCCCCATATCAGCTGTATGAATAGATATCTCTCTAGTATATAGACCCTTCCACAGTAGTAATCTTTTTTTTTTACAGAATCATCTTCCTCAATGCGTACGGCGAGGGATCGGAATGCACGGTATATCACACAAGTAAATATTGTTTCAATCGGGTAACAACCATTTTTCTTGTGTGATGCCATTAAGACGCTCGCGCGCTTCCCTCACTCCTCTGACAATGGCACTTTGTTAAGGCTCGCTGCTCCAATTTGCATTGGACGTCTGTTCTGCATGTAGATTGATGAGTTTAATCAGCAAATCAGGAAAGGGACTCGGCCATCAATCAGCGTCAGTCGCTTCCCTTATAATTTCTGATTTGCTTCTCGTCAGTTTAATGCTAAGACATTTCTTAAAGGTGACTCTCAGGTTCAACGTTTAGATCAGCCCCGATAAAATGGAAACCATTGGGACTCTACATCGTGGGAGGGTCATTTGTGAAGCTTCATAACCAATCAGCGCAGAAAATCGCCACCGCGTCTTTCAAGGAGGCGTCTTACAAGGAGGCGTCTTACAAGGAGGCGTCTTACAAGGAGGCGTCTTATATATAACGCCAACCTATGCTGCAATGTCGTACCCATAATGCAATGACAGCAACTTCTGCTCCCATTAGAGCTCCTATCGAATTTATTTATAACACCGGCATTTGAATCCCAATTTATGGGACATTTGTAAGTCCCGCCCCTGCTTTTATTTGCTAATTTACATAAGTCCCGCCCAGGAGGAGCCCCAAAATAGAAAAGAAACGTACTTTATTGGAATAAATTAAATAGGCCTCATTCTTTTTGTGGTCAAGTTCAGGACTGGCGGCTGGTACATATAAGACGTACTTTATGTATCGATTCCCTGCTGTTTTTAAGATCTTTGCTTGCTGTCATTCAGCGGAAACCTTCACTGCGTACTTCCAATGGATATCAATTAATCCAACTCATTACAAGACAGAGCGCTGATTACTGTAACATCCATCACAGGGACAGGGCAGATTGGTATCCACAAGACATAACAATGGTTTCTCTTGAGTGACAGCAAGCAGAGATCTTAAAAGCAGTGAGAAAGTAAATCAGAAAATAGATTGGAAAGTTTTTTTATTCTTTAAAAATAACATCTATTTGTGGAAACCGGAATACCCCTTTAATGCTTCTTCATCCAAGGACCGGAAAAAATGGCAACAACCCATTGCCTGCAAGACAGGACATGTTCTCCCTTCTTTTTTTTAAAAGAGACAGTGCTAGGAAATGTTGCGATTGAAGTCTATGGCAAAAAGCCACAAAAAGTTGCAGCTACTGCAGACCACGGCAATGCTGCAATAGTCGGCCATGACATTTGGATGGGGAATCATATTGTGCCGTTCACAAACATCTGGCCATTGGGCTAAATTATTACCATGCCCTGGGTGCCCATAATTTATCCTTCCTCGTGGCATGCCAAGGCCAATTATCCTGCTTGGAAAGAAATGAGCGTCTGTCCAGCATATAGCGGGAGTTAATGTCCTGCTAATCAGAGCCGCCATGCAGGCTGTGAATGGATTGCAGCCCATGTTAATGGAAGCCATGGAGGTTCCTCTTCCGCCGCACCATCCACAATTAACTGTAATAATTCAAAGCCTCCAGTTGTCCTGGAATCTGACGCTGCGGAGACACAGGATCACACTAATGGAGACACTGAAACATCTCCAGAGACCCAGGGGCTACTTTCAAGATCCCAGATTGGTGACTGAAGACGGGCCCTCGTGCTTTCTGCAGATTAATCAAATATTCCTCCAGCCTCTAATTGGACGACAATCAGTTTCTGAGGATGTGAGATGGGAAGTTCCATTTCCTGCCTTGTTATTCAAACCCCCAGGAATGGCGTCTTTTCATTATTTCTGGACATTTAACCCATTAATGTCTGCAGGGGTAATTCTATTTAACTTAATATCCATAATTAAACATAATAAATGTAATAATATATGAGATAGATAGACAGATAAATAGATATTAGATAGATAATAGATGGATGGATGGATAGATAGATAATAGATAGATAGACAGATAAATAGATATTAGATAGATAATAGATGGATGGATGGATAGATAGATAGATAGATAGATAGATAGATAGATAGATAGATAGATAGATAGATAGATGGATAATAGAGAGATAGATAATAGATAATAGATAGATAGATAATAGATAGATAGATAATAGATAGATAGATAGATAGATAATAGATAATAGATAGATAATAGATAGATAGATAATAGATAGATAGATAATAGACAGATAGATAGATAATAGATAGATAGATAATAGATAGTAGGGTTGTTGCGGGTATCGAAATATCGATACCCAATCAATACTTTTGTCCCGGTATTGATACGATACCAGGATTTGACATTTGCCCTACTGCGCAGCCTAGCATCATGTTCCCTCAGTAGCACAGAGGAGAAGGAGTCACTCTCCCCCCCCCCCCCGTGCCACCGCTGCTGCCAATAAGAAGAGAGACGGGTGGAGGAGGGGCGGGCACACTGCGCCATCAATGATAGTAGAGGACCTTTCATGGGTCCAAACATTGTAAACTATCAGGCTATGTAGCGCGCCGCCCAGGGATCTCACTGCACTTACTATTATTCAGAGCGCAGAGCGTTACAGCCAGGGAGAAGGTGACGCTCTGCGCTTTGATCGGACAGCGCTACAGCCGGGGAGAAGGAGACGCCCAATGAATAAAGGGCAGTCTCCTCCCCATTGCTCCGATGCTAGCAATTAGCATACAGAATGAGAGAATATACCGGGGGCCACAGCGGGCGAACGGAGTGGCACCCAGGAATAATAGTAAGTGCAGTGAGATCCCTGGGCGGCACGCTACATAGCCTGATAGTTTACAATGTTTGGACCCATGAAAGGTCCTCTTTAACCTTTAATACAGGAGGCAGGTGCCGGCAGCAGAATCACATAGCGACGAAGGAGCTGCGATCAGCGGCAGTGGCAGTTAACCCCTCAACACCCGCCTCCTGTATCAAAGGTTAATTATCATTGGTGCGCCCCCCACCTCCCCTCCCCAGTATTAAAATTATTGGTGGCGCAGTGTGCACGTCCCCCCCCCCCTCCCCAGTATTAAAATCATTGGTGGAGCGGTGCGCCCCCCCCCCCCCCCACCCCCCTAGTTGCAGTGGCCACAGGGTCCCCTCCTTCTCATTGGTGGCAGTGGCCACAGGGTCCCCTCCTCTTCATTCATTGGTGGCAGTGGCAGCTTCTGATCGGAGCCCCAGCAGTGTAATCGGTAGTCGGTTACCATGGCAGCCAGGACACTACTGAAGCCGTCCATGGTAATCTCCCTGCTGCTGTGTGTACTATGCGCAGGGCAGCAGGGAGAGTGTGAAGTCCTAGTCACCCTAATAGAGATCTGTCAGGGTGAATAGGACAAAGGATGAAGAGATCCCAGGTTCTGGCCCCTAAGGGGGGAAATAGTTATTAAATAAAAAGTTTAAAAAAAAAAAGAAAGTTTCAAAAAAAAATTATATTAAGTATAAATCACCCCCCTTCCCAATTTTATATATAAAATATATAAACAATAAATAAATAAACATATTACAAACGATTAAAATATAAAAAAAATCTCCTATGCAGTGAACGTCGGAACAGAAAAGAGAAAGAAATAAAAACAGTGCGATTCGCCATTTTTTAAAATGCGGAATGTACGTGGCTTTTTTGGTGTTTTATTTTTTCGCTTGGTATCGAGTATCGCAATCCTTTTTTATGGTATCGAAATCGAATCAAAATTTTGGTATCGCAGCAACCCTAATAGATAGATAGATACTAGATGTAGATACAGTATAATGGAGGGGCTCATCACATCCACAGGAGACGCCGATAATGAGAACTTATAGCGACAAAGTTAAAACCAGACTTTCCGTTCTCATTTTCATATGTACAATAATTTGGGGAGACATTTCCCGCTCAGACGGTGATAATAAAACGCTTGCGTTTCTCGCTGCTTCTGCCTTTGGTCCTGGACATGAGAACATCGTTCATTAAATAAAACCCAGTGGTTACAATGTATCAGAGCGGGGGTTGGGCGGGCAGAGTGCAGTCCCGGGAACCTGAAATGTATCATATAAACTGCCACAAATCTGTAATTAACTGGCAGTTCCCCTCGCTCCGGAGCTGGAGGTGCGCGGAATAGTAATGCCTCATTAATGTCAGAGGGGATGATCCTGTGCAGTCAAATCCTAAAAAAGGCCCTGTGTTCTGATGATGAATGTTGTGCGGTATTGACAGAGTAAAGGATTGTCCTCCTTGAAGCCGGGATCTGGGCGCCATTCGCCAACGTAAATGTTATTCTATCAAATAGGGAAGAGATTGAAATAACCCTTAAAGGACAGGTTCCCATCTCACCCTATCCACTGACTGACACAATGTCCATTGAAGTTTCCCAGCAAAGTAAACCAAGTGAACATGAAGCCCTGACGGGGGAGTTCCAAGCTTCCCAATCTGCATCATTAGGGAAGGAGGTCAGAAATGTAGGTCACATGGTACCCGAGACTGGGGAGCGACTGCAGGAAGGAACCGGCTGAGGCTTTAAAGGATTCTGCTCCTAATATTACAGCATGGAGGGGAAATGATTGTGTCACGACAATGCGTCCTGTAGGAATGCACTGAACCTCACAATGGGCGCCGAGCGGGGCGTCACCATGCTACTGGAGCTGAGCACCCACACAGCACAGGTCAGACCCCATAGGGGGGAGTAGCCTGAAAAGCTGAGAAGTTGCTTTGGTGGAAAAGATAAAAATCTGAAATACATTATTTATAATAAAATACATATTATTAGGAAACATCTATATATTAGGAAGTTCTGCAGCAGCTGAGGTGTTTATTAGGAGGTTCTGCAGCAGCTGAGGTGTGTATTAGGAGGTTCTGCAGCAGCTGAGGTGTATATTAGGAGGTTCTGCAGCAGCTGAGGTGTGTATTAAGAGGTTCTGCAGCAGCTGAGGTGTGTATTAGAAGGTTCTGCAGCATCTGAGGTGTTTATTAGGAAGTTCTGCAGCAGCTGAGGTGTTTATTAGGAGGTTCTGCAGCAGCTGAGGTGTGTATTAGGAGTTTCTGTAGCAGCAGAGGTGTATATTAGGAGGTTCTGCAGCAGCTGAGGTGTGTATTAGGATGTACTGCAGCAGCTGAGGTGTGTATTAGAAGGTTCTGCAGCATCTGAGGTATATATTAGGAAGTTCTGCAGCAGCTGAGGTGTGTATTGGGTGGTTGTGCAGCAGCTGAGGTGTGTATTAGAAGGCTCTGCAGCAGCTGAGGTATGTATTAGGAGGTTCTGCAGCAGCTGAGGTGTGTATTAGAAGGTTCTGCAGCATCTGAGGCATATATTAGGAAGTTCTGCAGCAGCTGAGGTGTTTATTAGGAAGTTCTGCAGCAGCTGAGGTGTGTATTAGGAGGTTCTGCAGCAGCTGAGGTGTGTATTAGAAGGTTCTGCAGCATCTGAGGTATTTATTAGGAAGTTCTGCAGCAGCTGAGGTGTTTATTAGAAGGTTCTGCAGCAGCTGAGGTGTGTATTAGGAGGTTTTGCAGCAGCTGAGGTGTTTATTAAGAGGTTCTGTAGCAGCAGAGGTGTGTATTAGGAGATTCTGCAGCAGCTGAGGTGTGTATTAGAAGGTTCTGCAGCATCTGAGGTATATATTAGGAAGTTCTGCAGCAGCTGAGGTGTTTATTAGGAGGTTCTGCAGCAGCTGAGGTGTGTATTAGGAGGTTTTGCAGCAGCTGAGGTGTTTATTAAGAGGTTCTGTAGCAGCTGAGGTGTGTATTAGGAGATTCTACAGCAGCTGAGGTATGTATTATGATGTGCTGCAGCAGCTGAGGTGTGTATTAGGAGGTTCTGCAGCACCTGAGGTGTGTATTAGGAGGTTCTGCAGAAGCTGAGGTGTGTATAATGATGTGCTGCAGCAGCTGAGGTGTGTATTAGGAGGTTCTGCAGTAGCTGAGGTGTGTATTAGGAGGTTCTGCAGCAGCTGAGGTGTGTATTAGGAGGTTCTGCAGCAGCTGAGGTGTGTATTAGAAGGTTCAGCAGCAGCTGAGGTGTGTATTAGAAGGTTCTGCAGCATCTAAGGTATATATTAGGAAGTTCTGCAGCAGCTGAGGTGTGTATTAGGAGTTTCTGTAGCAGCAGAGGTGTATATTAGGAGGTTCTGCAGCAGCTGAGCTGTGTATTAGGAGGTTTTGCAGCAGCTGAGGTGTGTATTAGGAGGTTCTGTAGCAGCAGAGGTGTGTATTAGGAGGTTCTGCAGCAGCTGAGGTGTGTATTAGAAGGTTCTGCAGCATCTGAGGTATATATTAGGAAGTTCTGCAGCAGCTGAGGTGTGTATTGGGTGGTTGTGCAGCAGCTGAGGTGTGTATTATGATGTGCTGCAGCAGCTGAGGTGTGTATTAGAAGGTTCTGCAGCATCTGAGGTATATATTAGGAAGTTCTGCAGCAGCTGAGGTGTGTATTGGGTGGTTGTGCAGCAGCTGAGGTGTGTATTAGAAGGCTCTGCAGCAGCTGAGGTGTGTATTAGGAGGTTCTGCAGCAGCTGAGGTGTGTATTAGAAGGTTCTGCAGCATCTGAGGCATATATTAGGAAGTTCTGCAGCAGCTGAGGTGTGTATTAGGAGGTTCTGCAGCAGCTGAGGTGTGTATTAGAAGGTTCTGCAGCATCTGAGGTATATATTAGGAAGTTCTGCAGCAGCTGAGGTGTTTATTAGGAGGTTCTGCAGCAGCTGAGGTGTGTATTAGGAGGTTTTGCAGCAGCTGAGGTGTTTATTAAGAGGTTCTGTAGCAGCAGAAGTGTGTATTAGGAGATTCTGCAGCAGCTGAGGTGTGTATTAGAAGGTTCTGCAGCATCTGAGGTATATATTAGGAAGTTCTGCAGCAGCTGAGGTGTTTATTAGGAGGTTCTGCAGCAGCTGAGGTGTGTATTAGGAGGTTTTGCAGCAGCTGAGGTGTTTATTAAGAGGTTCTGTAGCAGCTGAGGTGTGTATTAGGAGATTCTGCAGCAGCTGAGGTGTGTATTGGGTGGTTGTGCAGCAGCTGAGGTGTGTATTATGCTCTGCAGCAGCTGAGGTGTGTATTAGGAGGTTCTGCAGCAACTGAGGTGTGTATTAGGAGGTTTTGCAGCAGCTGAGGTGTTTATTAAGAGGTTCTGTAGCAGCTGAGGTGTGTATTAGGAGATTCTGCAGCAGCTGAGGTGTGTATTGGGTGGTTGTGCAGCAGCTGAGGTGTGTATTATGCTCTGCAGCAGCTGAGGTATGTATTAGGAGGTTCTGCAGCAACTGAGGTGTGTATTAGGAGGTTTTGCAGCAGCTGAGGTGTTTATTAAGAGGTTCTGTAGCAGCAGAGGTGTGTATTCGGAGATTCTACAGCAGCTGAGGTATGTATTATGATGTGCTGCAGCAGCTGAGGTGTGTATTAGGAGGTTCTGCAGCAGCTGAGGTGTGTATTAGGAGGTTCTGCAGAAGCTGAGGTGTGTATAATGATGTGCTGCAGCAGCTGAGGTGTGTATTAGGAGGTTCTGCAGCAGCTGAGGTGTGTATTAGGAGGTTCTGCAGCAGCTGAGGTGTGTATTAGAAGGTTCAGCAGCAGCTGAGGTGTGTATTAGAAGGTTCTGCAGCATCTGAGGTATATATTAGGAAGTTCTGCAGCAGCTGAGGTGTTTATTAGGAGGTTCTGCAGCAGCTGAGGTGTGTATTAGGAGGTTTTGCAGCAGCTGAGGTGTTTATTAGGAGGTTCTGTAGCAGCAGAGGTGTGTATAAGGAGATTCTGCAGCAGCTGAGGTGTGTATTGGGTGGTTGTGCAGCAGCTGAGGTGTGTATTATGCTCTGCAGCAGCTGAGGTGTGTATTATGCTCTGCAGCAGCTGAGGTGTGTATTAGGAGGTTCTGCAGCAACTGAGGTGTGTATTAGGAGGTTCTGCATCAGCTGAGGTGTGTATTAGGAGGTTCTGCAGCAGCTGAGGTGTGTATTAGGAGGTTCTGCAGAAGCTGAGGTGTGTATTATGATGTGCTGCAGCAGCTGAGGTGTGTATTAGGAGGTTCTGCAGCAGCTGAGGTGTGTATTAGGAGGTTCTGCAGAAGCTGAGGTGTGTATTATGATGTGCTGCAGCAGCTGAGGTGTGTATTAGGAGGTTCTGCAGCAGCTGAGGTGTGTATTAGGAGGTTCTGCAGCAGCTGAGGTGTGTATTAGAAGGTTCTGCAGTGGCTGAGGTGTGTATTAGGAGGTTCTGCAGCAGCTGAGGTGTGTATTAGAAGGTTCTGCAGCAGCTGAGGTGTGTATTAGGAGGTTCTGCAGCAGCTGAGGTGTGCATTATGATGTTCTTCACCACCTCTAACACAGGATTATATAATACACACTGCAGCTGCTGCAGAACATCTTTTATAGAGAGACAAAGCACAATGGTGGACCACGGAGAAGGAGCCTCCTGTAACGGCGCCCTATAAAGCGATAAGTGTCACCCATGTAAGTGCCGCTCATCTCCGCATTACGTATAAACGTATAGAACGCGACTCCTCTTTGTCTATTCATTAAGTCAATCCAGAAGCGGCGACTCCTTCTAAGACGATAAAGAATCCGTGCTCCTCACAATGTATAACACGAGTCCGGGAGGGCGTCGCAGACTCTCATGTCATGTACCGAGCATCATCCACGTAGACGCGGCGTGCGCGGAGCTGCAGAATCCTAGCCCATTGTCACCTGAACATACTTCATCGTAAACCTCCTGAGGAGAGACGGCTCGTCCTTACAAAAGACGACATGCACCACATTTAAATTCTCCAACGTGAGTTCCTTCTATTACTGTATCAGACAATAACACCTGCAAGAAATGTTTGGAAGCAGGAAGCTGTGTAATTACGCTATTTATGTGCGAATTGCTTTATTTTTCTCCTCTTCTTATTTTTCCGGCAAGAACGATTTGGTGAATGAAAGCCATTCCAGGAAGGAAGAAGAAGAAGAAGAAAAGCTCTGGGGGCAAAGTCAGAATTTAAATATGAACTAGATCCATGGATTCGGAATCATTTTCTGTACTTTGCCTGTATACATTACGCGCTGCCTGCGGTGCCGCTGCCCGCCATTGCCCCAATCCTTCCTGCGTTTGGAAATTAGGACATTGGAGATGACTGATATGACGTATCACCTGGACTATGAGGACTTTAAGGGTTAAAAGGGCTGTTCGGTTTAGACAACCCATTTACATACACCCCATTATGGATTTCTGTGCTGATATTGGGTGGGGGGTTCCTGTTCGGGATGCTCACCTCTTGGCCAGGACTTGGTGAAGAGCGGTGACGAGGAGCATCTCTCGCCTTGGAGGACCTCCATGGATGTGAATGGACGCAGTGTAATTCTTTATATCACCTGTGGTGGCGCTGCAGGGAAACTGCACACTTAGCCTAGGGCAGTGATGGCAAAACGCTAGTGTGAATTCCCCCTTAGGGCTCATTCAGACGGCCGCATGCTATTCGCAAAAATGTGGATCCGTTTTTTTGTGGATTAGATGCTGACCCCTTCACTTCTATGGGGCCCTTTTCTATTCCACGGTTCGGCAAAACAAATGAAACATGTCCTATACTTGTCTGTGAAAATCAGGACATGGCCCCATTGAAGTCTATGGGTTCGCAAAAATACTGAATGCTATCCGTTTTTTTGGGGGGCGGATCCACAAAAAAATGGATAGCATTCAGTATTTTTACGGACAGCATACGGCCGTCTGAATGAGCCCTTATTGTCACGCGACACATATGGTCCTGTAGCCCTAGCCCAGTGATGGCTGACCTCCAGCACTCCAGCTGTGGTAAAACTACGACTCCCAAGATGTACACTTGTTTGGCTGAACTCCATAGAAATCAATGGAGCATGCTGGGAGTTGTAGTTTCACCCGGAGGTTAGGCATCACTGACGATATGTGTCGCGTGACCATCAGGGGGAGTTCACACTAGCATTTTGCTTTCTGTTATAGCATACCGTTCAAAATAACGGAATTGCTACAAAAACGGAAAGCCAAATGGAACGCTTCAAAGACGATCCATTTTGATCCATCCTAATAGAGTTGAATATATAAAAAAAAAAAAAGCAGCATTATGTCTGGTTTCCATTATTTTGGACAGAAATAAAAGGACTTTTGTTTCTGTCCAAATTAACGGAACCGCGACGGAATGCTGGTTTCTGTTTTTTTCCTCTATTGTCTTTAAGGTGTTCTGTTTGTCTTTACGTTATAGCAATTCCGCTTTTTTCTGTTTTAATTACATTTGAATGAAATGCCATAACGGAAATCAAAACGCTGTGTGAACTCGCCCTCATGCGCAGGATCCGTTTTTTTTTACAGGATCCAGTTTTTTTTTTCAGTACTTCTGACCGATCGAACAGAAAATGAAACGGAGATGTGAACTCTCCCTCAGTGTCAAAGGAACCATCTAAGGCTACCTTCACTCCTCTGGGGTGAAACTCCGGCATGGCTGCTCCGCCAGACAATCGGAATATCGTCCGGACACAAACCGCGGCATGCAACAGTTTGTGTCCGGCCGGTTCTCCACTTGTCTGCCGGAATCCGTACAGATCTCTGCCAGCCCCTAATATACTTAATGGGGCTGGCGGACATACCGTCGGCGTCCGGCAGTGCTGGATCTGGAGAATTCCCGCAGGCTGAAGATGTGAAAGTAACCTTACAAGTAGGGATTGTCTGACGTGGTGAATGGTGATGAGGAAATGGGCAATATTCGAATTCGCAAAATTTTGTGAATTTTTTCCCGAATATTCACCATAAATTCGAGAATTTGTGATTCCCAGTCATTATTTACTTGATTGCGAAAATCGGCAATGCAATATAGTCGTGATAAAAATTCGCGATTAGAATATTCGCAATCAACACTAAAGGGTAGGCAACTTTCCTATTGGTTGCAAGGGATGTTGCTAAGTGCCAATATTTGCGATAAATTCGCGATTAGAATATTCGCAATCAACACTATTTGCAACACTATTCGCACTACTGGGACCCGCACCTATATTGAGAACGGTGCGGGGAGCGCTGTGGCTGGAGGACCCCAGATTTCCCGGGGTCCGTCCACCACCAAGCGCTAATCCCCACCTCTCCTATAGAAGTGAACAAGAGCGCACTGCGCGTGCGCGGCCCATGCTCCCATTCATTTCTATGGGGCAGACGGCAATAGCCGAGCCAGTGCTCGGCTATTTTCGGCGGCCCCATAGAAATGAATGGAGGGCGGCTGCGCATGCGCAGTGCACTCTCCTTCACTTTCGGGGCTCTGTTCTCGATATAGGTGCGGGACACGCATCTATAAGACAATGGGGGCATATCCTAGCGATATGCCCCCATTGTTTGAGATGAGAAAACCCCTTTAAGGACTCTAATCTCTCATGAAACAAAGTCGATACCACAATATCACAACAAACCAACGGACTGCAATTCACATCACAACCACTGGGCGGCCACACACATGGACACAAAGAGAATAGACATCTCATGACAGAGTATCTCATAATCATGTTTTTTTTTTTTAAATCTTGTGAGACACCTCTGGTTATGTTGAACCAAGAGTTAAGATAAGGAAGGGCGCGTCTGCATTTATGGACTGCACAGTGGTGGCACATGGAGTCTCTGCAGCTCTGCATTATGACGTGTGCTGCCATATAGTGCCACCATACAGCACCATATATCCAGAATACCTACATGGTGTAGCATGTAACTAAATACATATACAAGGTGGAAATAGGAAAGGTAAAGGTATCATCTGTTTATGGGACAGGATGGTAATGGCAACATTTAGATTTTATTCTCTAAGTTCCTCGCCCTCGATGGGTTATGTGATGTCATGGATCAACCTTACAATGCAGGACATGGTCTGAGTACGGAAGGTCTGGTGGAGACTTTACTACGGGAAGACAGTGATGGAGATAGTGTCAGAAGAAGTGGGCTATTGCGTTCCAATTATTTCTAGCCTAAGGACACTTAGGGTAGAGAGAGGTCTTGTCTGTAGTCTGGAAGACCAGATCATCAAACTGTCAGAGATGAAAAGACGTGTCGGACTGAGCGGCTTTCATACATACGAAACAAAGCAGAGCATCGCCAGGAAAGAGGAGGCATCTGGGATCCCTGCTGGACTAATATATGTAAGGATTGCCCGCTCCTGGATAAAGCCTCGTAGTTGAGAAGCCATCATAGATATCTCATAGACCTGGGGCGGTATATTACACTACTTTGTATTCAATATTTTACCATTTTCAAAAATTCTGAGCTAAAAATTGTCCCTCACATTCACACCAAGTCTCTTCGCAGCAGAAAGGACACACACCCTGAGCTGCAGCCCCTTAGTTTTCAGCTCGATATAAATCTAGCAGAGCAATTCAAGGTTCTGGACGACCGACCATTACTGGGGTGGGGGGGCGACGCAGCTCACGAGCCAAGAATCTGCGGCTGTGATAACGAACGCGTCTCTTGAGCGGAATTCCTAATTAAGTCTTTGGACGTCACCGCGTGAAATCTTCCCTCTGTCTCCTGCCGCTTACGTTGCTTGTCACATATTAATCAACATTTTATTAGCAAGGACAAGAGACGATCCGAGGCTGCGGCGTAGAAGTGGCGCCACTGTCCGTGGTGCTGAAGCTGAACTTCAGGTGGAATATTGGAACGCAGGAACCATGACAGACACCAGGGCACGTAATAATATAACCGCTCCTCTTGTTAAAGAGGTGGTCTGCGAATACAAAAAGGAACTGCTTGTTTTCTAGAAATAGCGCCACTTTTGTCCATGGTCTGCACCTGGTATTGCAGCCTTTACTTGCAGGGTGAAGGGCACATTAGATGATAAGGTTATTCCCATCTGCTGTGGATATTTTATAAATGTTCAATAGCAGCGTACCCCACCTCTAGGACCCCCTTCTATCTCAAGAACGTGGCCATGATGTGTATGGTGAGCAAGCTGGGCATCAGTTATAGCGTGGTCTACTGTAGAGCTGTGCCATGGGACTTCCCAAAGCATTCTACCCATATGTCATAAATATCCAGATGGGACAACCCCTTTAATGTCAGCCAAGCAATCAAATGTTTAAGGGGGCCTACCAACATCACCCTGGTGCAGAGGTCAGTGGAGAGAAATATAGCACAGAGGAATTTCTACATGCCTGATCCTTTTATTCTCAGGAAGATAGCAGCTTTCTCCCCTCTCCCCTTTCAGACCACCTAAACACTCAGCCAGGCATCAAAAGGGACAACCCCTTTAATGCCAGCCAAGCCATCTAATGTGCGTGTATGGGGGCCTCCCGACATCACCCTGGTGCTGATGTCAGAGGGGTCAGGCCTTGACTTTCAACATGCCTGATCCTTTTGTACTCAGGGAGATAGCAGCTTTCTCCCTTCTCTCCATCCAGAGCACATGCATGCTTGGCCCAGCATTTGTATAGACGCTTTCCAAAATGTATGGTCAAATTATATATATTTTTTCTAATCATAGATAATCCCTTTAATTCATGTTTTGATGATAAGGTTTTTCCATGTGCGACAATTTCCAAAATGGTCAGCGCGGGGGCGGGGGGCGGGGGTTTTGGCTGGGATGCAGCCTAACAGTAAGTGGTTATTTCCCCAGCACTGCCACCACAGGCAAAATGAGGGATTGCATGGTGTCCATTGACTTCTACAGGGAGTGCAGAATTATTAGGCAAGTTGTATTTTTGAGGATTAATTTTATTATTGAACAACAACCATGTTCTCAATGAACCCAAAATACTCATTAATATCAAAGCTGAATATTTTTGGAAGTAGTTTTTAGTTTGTTTTTAGTTTTAGCTATTTTAGGGGGATATCTGTGTGTGCAGGTGACTATTACTGTGCATAATTATTAGGCAACTTAACAAAAAACAAATATATACCCATTTCAATTATTTATTTTTACCAGTGAAACCAATATAACATCTCAACATTCACAAATATACATTTCTGACATTCAAAAACAAAACAAAAACAAATCAGTGACCAATATAGCCACCTTTCTTTGAAAGGACACTCAAAAGCCTGCCATCCATGGATTCTGTCAGTGTTTTGATCTGTTCACCATCAACATTGCGTGCAGCAGCAACCACAGCCTCCCAGACACTGTTCAGAGAGGTGTACTGTTTTCCCTCCTTGTAAATCTCACATTTGATGATGGACCACAGGTTCTCAATGGGGTTCAGATCAGGTGAACAAAGAGGCCATGTCATTAGATTTTCTTCTTTTATACCCTTTCTTGCCAGCCACGCTGTGGAGTACTTGGACGCGTGTGATGGAGCATTGTCCTGCATGAAAATCATGTTTTTCTTGAAGGATGCAGACTTCTTCCTGTACCACTGCTTGAAGAAGGTGTCTTCCAGAAACTGGCAGTAGGACTGGGAGTTGAGCTTGACTCCATCCTCAACCCGAAAAGGCCCCACAAGCTCATCTTTGATGATACCAGCCCAAACCAGTACTCCACCTCCACCTTGCTGGCGTCTGAGTCGGACTGGAGCTCTCTGCCCTTTACCAATCCAGCCACGGGCCCATCCATCTGGCCCATCAAGACTCACTCTCATTTCATCAGTCCATAAAACCTTAGAAAAATCAGTCTTGAGATATTTCTTGGCCCAGTCTTGACGTTTCAGCTTGTGTGTCTTGTTCAGTGGTGGTCGTCTTTCAGCCTTTCTTACCTTGGCCATGTCTCTGAGTATTGCACACCTTGTGCTTTTGGGCACTCCAGTGAGGTTGCAGCTCTGAAATATGGCCAAACTGGTGGCAAGTGGCATCTTGGCAGCTGCACGCTTGACTTTTCTCAGTTCATGGGCAGTTATTTTGCGCCTTGGTTTTTCCACACGCTTCTTGCGACCCTGTTGACTATTTTGAATGAAACGCTTGATTGTTCGATGATCACGCTTCAGAAGCTTTGCAATTTTAAGAGTGCTGCATCCCTCTGCAAGATATCTCACTATTTTTGACTTTTCTGAGCCTGTCAAGTCCTTCTTTTGACCCATTTTGCCAAAGGAAAGGAAGTTGCCTAATAATTATGCAGACCTAATATAGGGTGTTGATGTCATTAGACCACACCCCTTCTCATTACAGAGATGCACATCACCTAATATGCTTAATTGGTAGTAGGCTTTCGAGCCTATACAGCTTGGAGTAAGACAACATGCATAAAGAGGATGATGTGGTCAAAATACTCATTTGCCTAATAATTCTGCACGCAGTGTATGTACTACATGGTCATCTCTGGTCCACCATAGGTGAGGCTCCCAAGCAGGTTCTTCTCCCTGTATTACATTAGAATTCCCTAAATCAGACGACCCCTTTAATTTTGTGAATATCTATGTATCTGGTTGTATGTACTCCGGTGTGGTGAACATGTCAGTAATAATATCTCACTGGATGTACGGTATGTTCTGTACAGGACCCTGATGTCTATACCGTAAGCCCCCCGATACATGTGTATGGTGGCGGGCTGCATCCTTCTCTCTTTCCTCGCTCATATCATACTTTTGATAATGTGCTTTTTTCTGTATCATCGTTAGCCCAAGGGGGAGATTTTCAGATTACTGCAAATGTCAGCTAGCTACAGAGTCAACAAAGCGCTGAGCGCCAAACACAAGCTGACATACGCTGCTGAAATATCGGAGAAGATGCCAGTGGTGGCACTGCATCGCACTGCGAATGGACGGCGCCACGCTGCAAGCTCAGCGCTCGTTCTACGGTTAGCTTGGTCGCATTAGGGTCATGGGTTCGAATCCAAGCAGAGCATCATCTTCACCGGCTTTGCACACCCTCTTTTGTGTATTTGGGTGGTCTTGGTGTTTTCCCCTTCTCATGTTTTGGGATGTATTATATTATAAAACCATTTATGCTACTTTTTTATCCCCAGAAATAGCACCACCCTTGGGTTCTTCCAAGTATTGCAGTTCCATCCTTATGAAGTGAATGGGGCTGAGTTGCAATACCAGACACAGACTATAGACAAAAGTGGCGCTGTTTCCACAAAACAATCCCAGGAACCTTTTTTAACCTTCAATGAAATTGGAGTGAGAAATCGGGACATTAAAGGGCATCTGTCAGCAGTTTTGTCCCTATGACACAGGCTGACCTGTTACATGTGCTCTTGGCAGCTGAAGGCGTTGGTTCCATGTTTATATGTGTCCGCATTGCTGAGAAAATTGTGCAAAAGGTGCAGCAGTTGCAGAGAGAGCAGAGCCGCTAGGTGTAATGACAACGCCCCCGTTGCTCCTAGAGGCTCATTTGCATATATTAAAACATAATTTTTCTCAGCAATGCGGGCACATATAAACATGGGACCAACACAGATGCCTCCAGCTGCCAAGTGCACTTGTAACAGGTCAGCCAGTGCAATAGGGACAAAACTGCTGACAGATGCCCTTTAAAGGGGTTGTACATGATTAGCAAAACGTGGCTGGTCTTTTGCAAAAAAGGCGCCTCACTTGTTTACAGGTTGTGCCTGGTATTGCATCTCAACTCCATTCGCTTCAATGAGCTGTTATACCATGCATGACCTGTGAGCAGATGTGGCGCTGTTTCCAGGAGAAAAAAAAGTCACGTTTTTCTCACTTTACGCCACCTCTTTACATGGTTAGCCCTATAGGGGGGGCAGCACTGAGGAACATGCGATTGTCCATATCAATACTCCATCAACAACACTAGAATTGGTTGTGCATGGTATCGCAGGGGCCAAGCTGCAATACCGAAACCAGCCACTGACAAGAGTGGCGCTGTTCTCAGTGCTATCCTCAGTTGCCTGGGCTGCTGTTGAGTTTTCCCTGGCAGTCAGCGGATCAATAGCGATGGTTGCGTGAGACAGACGGGAACGTTGTCTCCGTAGATATCAAAAGTACGAATCTGCAGAATCTTCTCTCTGAACTGAAGGACTTTGCTGTCGCGCTGGTGCCGTCCCTGGTAGCGTCTCCTCCTCGCATTTACTGGAGGCCAGTGATCCCGCAAGCCTCGATCCTTGTGATGACGCTAATTAGAGAGAATGTAAGGTACGGAGGCTGGAAGACACGTCTCCCCCCCAGGGCTGAACGCTATGGGAGTGACACAGGAAACCTGGTAATGAATAGTCTACAAATGACACTGGAAGAACTCGAGGTTTCCGTCGCTTGCGCGAGATTGACCTGTAACGACGACGCGCTTGTGCCAGAAGACGCTGTAATCGAGAGCTCAGCCTCCGCTTTGAGAAGGATCCGATGCGCCGCTGCCAACGGACTGGAGCTACAAAGCCAACGTGAAATAAATCACAGGGAATGCTTTAGCCGCCTCTGATTTATTGCCGCACATCCAGCCTCGCCCGGCGAACAGAGACGTCGCCTTGTTGTTCCGCAAGATTTGAAAGGAATAAATAAACACGTAACGTTGCAAAACACAACAAAATCCTTCTTCTGCCTGATTATTAATTTAATTCTCCGGCGTCCTCGCAAAGAGATAGCGCTATGAGAAAAAAATACTATAAAAAAAAAAAGCTGGCGAAAAACACCCGCCCAATGCAACCTATAGAGCGCTAAAAAATGTATCAGGGGTCGTGTATCAATAGAGATGTCTGGAGGACGCGCTCACCTACATATCGCCAGCATTGTCTGAAAGGGAGTTAAGGGAGTATAAACTGGATACCAAAAGCTCTGTAAACCTCCATCTTTAGACAAAGTCATACCGTTTTGTGTACGCAGCTCCTATCCAGACCTATGTGTCTCCATGGTTACAGACTGCAAACTGTTTGTTGTCTGATCCTCCAGTCGTGTGACGCTTCGCTCCCTTCGCCCCCTCTTCTGCAGAGCGTTTGTTTTTGGTCTGTAACTAGGGTCACATAACTGTGTACAGAAGCTGCATACACAGAACGGTAGATGTGTAATTAAAGGGAGTCTGTCAGCAGTTCTGACCATGCTAATCTGCTGGCTGCACTGGGCAAAGCAAGACAAAGATGCCGTTTGTGGAGCTTTTATCATTAGGAGTAGTGAGAATATGATGAACTTTTAATGTGACCCATTCTGCTCCTTCAAGTGCCCAGGAGGCGGAGCTTCACTGTGAATCGGTCCTTACATTGAGCTGCTTTACAGCCCCTCCCTCTTCTCTGAGTGACAGCCGTAGCATCCAACCAGGAGACCATTACAGCTGTCACTCAGAGCAGAGGGGAGGGGCCTTGAAGCTGAAGGCAGGGAGCACTTCACAGTGAGGCTCCACCTCCTGGGCACTTAACTGGCAGAACCTGTCCAATTAAACTTCATATTCTCTCTTCTCCTGATAAGAAAAGCTCCACAAAAGGTATCTTTTATCCTGCTCTCCCCGGCCCCTATCGAGTGCTGTCAGCAGTTTAACATTGTCATAACTGCTGACAGATTCCCTTTAAGACTGTGCTGTTTCTTTATTTTAGATGAATTGCAGCAAGAAAACTACTTTCCATCTTGGAACAAGCCCCCCAGTATGGTGCATTGATAGGGTGGTCCTATAACGGGACTACTCCTGTGACATGGGTTTCCCATTAATAACATATATCACCAGTCCACCTGATAAATTCATAATCGCTGGGGCTTTGAATGCTATGACCCCTGTGGTGGTCTTCATGTTCCCCGTGTGCATGTGTGACCACCCCTCCATTCACTGCCTACCGGACTGGCGGGTACAGTGCCCCCCTGTATCCAGCAGACCCAAGAGGAGCTGTCACCTCTCCTGACTTGTCTGACTGACTACATGCATAGCCCGTGCAGTTAGTAATATCTATTCTTATTACTCGTTGTGCTATTCCTCTATTATTCCTGCTAGAAATAACCAATGAATTGCTGGCAATTTGCAATGAAGGTCCAGATGGGCGTTACCAGTTTTGAGTATTCTGAAACTGGAACCTCCGATTAGACACACCCTTAATAGGTGGCGTGACCTCCATCTGGTCCTTCGTGGCAAACTTGTTGCTATTCATTTATAACTTCTAGCAGGAATAATAGAGGAATGGCCCAAAAACATAGAGTCAAAAGATGAGATGCTCCGGAATCTTTATTACATGGGGATTGCAAACGGTTACGGAAACAGACATTTCAGGAGAGGTGTGCGGCCCCTTTAATGGGTCTGATGGATGTAGCTGAGCTTTGTACAGTCCCGTAGGCAGTGAATGGAACAGCGGTCGCACGTGCTCGTCACACAGACCACTTAGGGATCCCCATTCTCATGGTAGGTGGAGTTCTCAGTGTTAGACCCCCCGGCAATTAAACATGATAGTCCTGGTAAATTTTCAAAAATTGAACAGAAAAAAATGACAACCCTGATCGGAACATCTCGGCATCCCCGATTTCATTCCTGAACGTGCAGGTTACCATAGGTTTCCCTTTTTCGTTTTTTTTTTTGAGGCCGGCACTGAAGGGAGATGTGTCAGAAAAGCTGCCGTCACACCACAGAGCTGCATTAAAAGGAAGCCTGGCCGTGGTTACGTCTATTATCCTGTGGCCAGCAGACCATACCAATCCCATCATTTGTGGCCACAATGAGAAAGGAGCCTAATGTACGCCTCACTCCAGCCTTATCATTGTGGTTTTGTGGTCAGTGGGCCAATTCCGAGGCCAGCGCACACATTGCACACGCTTTTAGATGTCGTTTTGCAATATATTCTCTTTTGTTTTGTTTTGTTTTTTTCCTGTTTTTTAAGTGCAGCAGTTTCTTTATTTTCGTCTGTAAATTTTGCAACATTGTTTAATTAATGAAACGTTTTAGGCTCCCACTCATCGAGCTGTGTATTGCACAGATATTCGGATACATATACAAGGCATGAAAAATGGCGGACAACTCCCATCATAAAGTGTGAGGCCCCTGTCAAAAACTGGTGAAGGGGAGGAGCTAACTGATCCTAAATCCCGCCCCTCACTCTCCTGCTCGCTACATGCTCGTTGTCCCAGCAGCATCCCGGAAGTCAATGACATTGTATGTAACGGATTCATGTAGTAGTCGTCACTGCCCCGCCCCTTTACTTAGAGGGCACATCCACCATAACTTTTTCAACAATGTCCATGAAGTGGAGGAAGTTTATGACCGATCTCCGCACTCAGGAATGAGATTTCCTAGTTGATGTCTTACAAAAGTACCGACAACTATAATTTGGTATTCTTAAAG
The DNA here is from genome assembly GCF_905171765.1 of Bufo bufo. Classification (NCBI taxonomy): domain Eukaryota; kingdom Metazoa; phylum Chordata; class Amphibia; order Anura; family Bufonidae; genus Bufo; species Bufo bufo. The sequence continues at coordinate 8,930,834 of NC_053399.1, read as the reverse complement.
GGGACATGACATTAATTATAATGCAAAATGGGGCATTGCCGTGACATACCTGGCAGGTGACATGATTTCATGGCTATGCTTTATGTCGATTATTGTTGGTTCCAGACACACGTGGAGATAGGGCCACAGCTTGTCAGGCATCTCTGGGACCCACCCCTGTACCTCCTGGTGAATGGAGAAAATAGCAGAGTGAGTTTATTCAGCAATTTTTGGAACTCCCATCGAAGTGAATGGAGAGAGATGCAAGTGCGCTGTCCTCTCCATTTACTTCTATGGTGTTGTACATGCGCTTTTCTCTCCATTGACTTCTATGGGAGTTGTACAAATGCGCAGCTCTTTCTATTCACTTCTATGGATGTTGCACATGCGCAGATCTCTCCATTCACTTCTTTGGGAGTTGTACATGCGCAGCTCTTTCTATTCACTTCTGTGGGAGTTGCACATGCGCAGCGCAGTCCAAACACTTCTATGGATGTTGCACAGGCGCAGCGCTCTCCATTAACTTCTATGTATGTTGCACATGTTCATTTCTCTCCATTCACTTCTATAGATGTTGCACATGCGCAGCTCTCTCCATTCACTTCTAGAGGTGTTGTACATGCGCTTTTCTCTCCATTGACTTCTATGGGAGTTGCACATGCACAGATCTTTCCAGTCACTTCTATGGGAATTGCACATGCGCAGCTCTGTCAATTCACTTCTATGGATGTTGCACATGCGCAGCTCTATTTATTTCTATGGATGTTGCACACGCGCAGCTCTATTTATTTCTATGGATGTTGCACATGTGCAGCTCTATTTATTTTTATGTATGTTGCACATGCGCAGCTCTATTTATTTCTATGGATGTTGCACATGCGCAGCTCTATTTATTTCTATGTATGTTGCACATACGCAGCTCTATTTATTTCTATGGATGTTGCACATGCAGAACTCCCATAGAAGTGAATGAAGAGAGCTGCACATGAGCGATTACAAAACAGGGGCTTCATTCCAACGCTGGGACCTGCACCAGTTAATGTCCATATGGAAATACCCTTTTCAAGAGCACCTGCCAGCAGGATCTATCCCATTAAGCCAGACATACTGCCTGGTGGGGTTGATCCTGCTGATCAAAAGTCTGTCTTGTGGAAACCCTTTGCAACATTCCCAAGAAGAAAAGACTTTTATTCTTTATGTAAATGAGCGCTCCAGTGCACCAATGGGCGTGGCTAAGCCTCTTGGTGCACATCACCTCCTCGGCTTTTGGGTGTAGGCACTAAAGCCCCAATTTGCACAACGAATCAAAGTCTGATTGTCACAAAAGACAGGTCTTGTTTTAATCTGCAGGATCAACCCTAACAGAGGGAATACTTGTTTTAATGAGGTTGCGCCTGCTGACAGATGCTCTTTAAGATCATGGCTTGGTATACAGATACCCTATAAAAACTGGTAAGGTGCATAAGTGATAGCACCCCCTGTGCAAGGTTCCCTCAGCAAACCACGGAAGGGGTTACCACCATTATTGCTGCGGCCTTTCCATGCCAGCCAGGTATGCATGTGCACCCTACTGCAGCATCCTTAGCAATGTACTCCGATGGGTACGTTACGTCTGATAAGTAAACTATGGGTTGACTCGATGTAGTCGGTGCCTATCGGTGAAGTTGTAATACACAGGGGGTCTTCCTATGGAGGCTGAAGACGGGGGATGCGGAGGGGAACGAGCTGGTATAAAAATAGTGTTGCACAATTAAATATTGAAATGAGAATGCATTAGGAAGTAGAATAAATTCTTAATTAAGATTTCCAGTGGCAGGAGTGTGAGGCGCTCTGTGCAGAAGACGGCGAGCCATCGATGGGCGCACGCTGGGGAATAAGGCAGAAGAAAATGCTGCTTCTCCTTTGTTCGTGCAGCTGGCCTGTTGAATTACACAGGGCAGGCTCAGTAAATAATACCGCCATTGTCTGCTCACGCTACAGACAGACAGAAGGTACTTTTGGACTTGCTCCAACCACCACAAGGACCACTCGTAGTCACAGTGTCCAATTTCTGCCTACTTGACTATAAAATGCACTTTTCATTGAGCTAATTCAGGAATGTGCAGTTTTATAGGTCGGGCTATTGTCGTTCGCTGCTGAGAAATAGTTGAGCACAAATCCGGGCCTGAGACGCGTCAGTGAGAGGCGCAAGTTTATAGCCTGTAATTACCGAAATATTCAGTCAGGTCCCAAAGGGGTAAATGGTCCCTGGACCCACCAGGCGGTTTATAAGAGGGTCTTTATAAAAGGCTGACCACACACATTAGATGTTTGGGGGATAGTCTGACCATCGGATGCATATGGGGGGCTTCAAACTCAACCCCCTGCAGGAGAAGGTGTTGGAGAGAGGATTGGGCTGTTGGATTTCAACATGCCCAATCCTTCTGTTCCCAGGGAGATAAGTCACCTGTCGGAGAAGTAGGTCGGCAGCTTCCTCCATCTCTCATCTACAGCACAAGCATTCTCAGCCAAGCCGAGCATGCATGTGTACAGAAGACAACCATTATCTCATGTGGACAACCGAATAGTCCCACATCCCCGATCCTGACAATCACAGGTGACGAAGTCAACAATTTCACGTACCCCATGGACCTACCTTTTCTTTGGACCAGGTCCTGAGAACTGCGCTGGGACAGCCCTTACTAAGAAGAGTCACCAGCAGGATCAACCCTTTCCTTTAGAAATGCAAACTATAAAAATGACATTTGTAAAGGGATTGATAAACACCAGACCCATGAACACAACCTTTAGCAAGAACATGGGGCCCGGAGGCCACTACCCCCTGAGGCTCTTTCCCCATCTGCCACGTAAACTTATATAATCCACTAATTCCGATACCATTTAGGAACATAACTGTTTGAGGACTGCATAAAAATAGTATTATGGCACTGTTAGATGTCCATTGTACGGCACTATTATGTAAGTACTATATGGCGGTATTATGTAAGTACTATATGATAGTATCATGTGTGCAATATATGGCAGTATTATGTATGTACTATATGGCAGTATTATGTACTGTATGTACCACATGGTAGTAGTATCGTGTGTGTACAATATGGAAGTATTATGTGTTCACAATACGGAAGTATTATGTATGCAATATATGGCAGTATTATGTATGTACTATATGGCAGTAATATGTGTGTACAATTTGGCAATATTATGTATGCACTATATGGTGATATTATGTATGCGTTTAGAGGGATGGCGTGGCAGTCTTGTCCTGATTAGGTGGGTGCTAGAGTTGTGGGTTCCTAGCCCTCAATAATACCAGTATAGAAACTCAAGAACTCCAGCAGATATAGTGATATCAAGATATATTTTTTTTCTTTTTGTTGATTTTCCTGCAGAGAAAACCAACAAAAAGAAAAAAATATATCTTGATATCACTATATCTGCTGGAGTTCTTGAATTTCTATACTGGTATTATGTATGCACTATATGGCAGTATTATGTGTGTTCTGTATGGAAGCATTATATATTTACTATATGGCAGTATTATGTGTATACTATATGACAGTGCTATTTGTATATTACATGGCAGTATTATATGTGCACTTTGTGATACTGTTGTAGGATGGTGGTATTATTTAGCCACCAATGGCAATATTCTGTCAGCATATCAAAGCTATGTGGGAAGATTACTGCTGCAGAGCGGCTCTTGGTCTGGGGGATCCAGCACCACCACTCATAAGGTGTAGCTACCCTCGGCATCAGCAAAGCACCTGATCACTGAGGATTCCAGTAGCTGATTGGCCAAGTAAGATCACGTGACCAGCTGCAAAGCTTTTCAAGAAAGCCACCATGGACAGGGGCACGACTAAAGGGTTTGTAGCAGCAGCAGCTGCACCCAGACTCTGGTGCCTAGAAGGTGCCCATGGGCCCCTCTGCCACATAAGAGGATACCAGTATAATAAATGGCCATGGCAGCTGTTACAGATTTTGCATTGGGGCCCTAGAAGTTGCACTTGTGGCCATAGAGCTGGTCACATGAATAGGTTTAAGCGAACACCTGGAAGTTCGGGTTCGGCCGAACTTCGGAGCAAAGTTCGTGTTTGGGACCCGAACTTGACCCAAACTTGACCCCGAACACCATTGAAGTCAATGGGGACCCGAACTTTGGTGCACTAAAATGGCTCTAAAAAAAGTCATAGAAAGGGCTAGTGGGCTGCAACAGGAAGCAAAATAGGGGTAAGAGCAGAAACCAATGTGGATCGGGAAATTAATTAAAATAACATAGAATAAAAAAAAAAGCAAAAATGAATGATCTTGAACTAGGAGGCGGAGGTCAAAGTGGGGTCGGAGGTTGAGGAGGCGGTGGACGTGGCGGTGTAGGTGGAAGTGGTGGTGGAGGAGAAGGAGGTAGCCAACACTATTTTTGTATTTTTTTTATTTTTTTTATATTTTTTTATAAAATTGCGAAGACCCTAAAACATTGAGAAATATAAAAAAGAAAACTAAGAGAAAGTGTGCTGCAGTATAACAATGGCTGCTTGGTGCCGGTATACATGTCTATTCTGCAGAAGGTACTGTACGGACAAGTCTTGTGGGATCCATGCCTGGTTCATTTTAATGACCGTGATCTTGTCCACATTGGCTGTGGACAGGCGGCTGCGCTTGTCTGTAATGACGCCTCCTGCCGTGCTGAACACACGTTCAGATAATACACTGTCCGCAGGGCAGGCCAGCACCTCCAAGGCGTAAAGGGCAAGCTCTGGCCACGTGGACAATTTGGAGACCCAGAAGTTGAAGGGGGCAGACCCGTCATTCAGTACGTGTAGGCGTGTGCACAAATACTGCTCCACCATGTTGGTGAAATGCTACCTCCTGCTAACACGCTCCATATCAGCTGGTGGTGCTGGTTGTTGTGGCGTGCTGACAAAGCTTTTCCACATTTCGGCCATGCTAACCCTGCCTTCTGAGGTGCTGGCGGTGCCCCAGCTGCGTTGGCGACCTCTTCCTCTGCCTTCGCCTTGTGCTTCCACTGTGCCCCGGCTGTCAGGTGGGAATGCCACCAGCAGCACGCCTACCAGCGTGCGCTTGTACTCGCGCATCTTACGATCACTCTCCAGTGACGGAATTAAGGACTGTACGTTGTCCTTGTAACGGGGATCCAGCAGTGTGGCCACCCAGTTATCAGCACAAGTTAGAATGTGGGCAACTCGGTGGTCGTTGCGGAGACACTGCAGCATGTAATCGCTCCTGTGTGCCAGGCTGCCCAGAGGCAACGACAAGCTGTCTTCTGTGGGAGGTGTATCGTCTGTGTCATCTGTATCCCCCCATCCACGCACCAGTGATGGCCATGAGCTGGTCTGGGTGCCACCCTGCTGTGAACATGGTTCCTCCTCCTCCATCTCCTCCTCCTCATCATCATCATCATCATCATCCTCCTCCTCCAGAACTGTTCCCTGGCTGGACAGTTGTGTACCTGGCCTCTGTTAGTGCAGGAACCCACCCTCCGAGCCACTTGTGAATGACTGGCCTGATAACCGTGGAAATGATCCCTCTTCCTCCTCCTCCTCCTGTGCCACCTCCTCTTCCATCATCGCCCGAACCGTTTTTTCAAGGAGACATAGAAGTGGGATAGTAACGCTGAGGACTGCGTCATCGCCACTGGCCATGTTGGTGGAGTACTCGAAACAGCGCAACAAGGAACACATGTCCCGCATGGAGGCCCAGTCATTGGTGGTGAAGTGGGGCTGATCCGCAGTGCGACTCACCCGTGCGTGCTGCAGTTGAAACTCCACTATGGCCTGCTGCTGCTCGCACAGTCTCTCCAGCATGTGCAGGGTGGAGTTCCACCTTGTGGGCACGTTGCATATGAGGCGGTGAGCGGGTAGGCGGAAGTTACGCTGCAGCGCTGACAGGCGAGCGGCAGCAGTTTGAGAACGGCCCGCACTTTATGCAGCAGCTCTGACATGTCGGGGTAATTTTTAAGGAATCTCTGCACCACCAAATTCAGCACATGCGCCAGGCAAGGGATGTGCGTCAAACCCGCTAGTCCCAGAGCTGCTACGAAATTTCGCCAATTATCGCACACCAGCAGGCCGGGCTTGAGGCTGATTGGCACAAACCACTCATCGGTCTGTTGTTCAAGGCCCGTCCACAGCTCCTGCGCGGTGTGGGGTTTGTCCCCCCAAACAGATGAGTTTCAAAACTGCCTACTGTCGTTTACCCCTGGCTGTGCTGAAGTTGGTGGTGAAGGTGTTACACTGACCGGATGAGGAGCTGGTAGAGGATAAGGAAGCAGAGTAGGAGGAGAAGGCAACAGGAGGCAAAGAAAAACATCTTGTGCTGCGATGGTCCTCCCATGTTCACATCCTGAAACATAAGTGGTTGGGCATCGGTGCACTCAATCTCTTCCACTTCTGGGGTAGGGTTAGGTGGACGGCCCAGGGAAACCCGGCTAACAGAGTCATCAAAAAGCAGAAGAGACTGCTGCATGACTTGGTGCTCAGACTGCTTGGCTGATTTGCAAGGGGGTGAGGTGAAAGACTGATGGACATCGGCTGCAGGTGCCAACTGTGGTCTTTCAGCAGGAGACTGGGGGGGAGACAATGTGAAGGAACTGGATCAGCAACCCAATCTACTATCGCCTGTACTTGTTCAGGCCTCACCATTCGTAGAGCCGCATTAGGCCCGACCAAATACCGCTGCAGGTTTTTTCGCCTACTCGCACCTGAGGAAGGGGTTTCACTTGTGCGTGTAGCTGGCACAGATCGACCACGTCCTCTCCCTGCAACAGGAGCTCCACCAGCAGCACCACGACCTGGGCCACGTCCCTTATTTGACGCTCTCCTTATTCTTTGAGAAGCTGCAGCCTCTCAACAAGCTTTATTCAATGTCCGAACACCAAACTCGAACGCAAATTTTTCCGGCAAAGTTCAGGTTCGGGTTCGAGTACCAAAAATCGTAAAGTTCGGTACAGACCCAAACTTTACAGTTCGGGCTCGCTCAACGCTACACATGAACCCTCTCAGCCAATCACCAAGCATGCATATTCTAGGACTTCCTACGAGGAGCTCCCACCGGGGTACAGTCATTAGCATCAACCCTATGTGCGACTGGAAGAGTTTTTACTTCTTCTTATTTTTTGCCTCCGTCCATGAACACTTTCCAATCGTTCACGTCCAATGAACATTTACCGTAAATTAGAATTGATCTGCGTGGCGCCATCCGGAGGCTCGGCTGATGTTTTGAAGTCGGTCTGAAGACGCGTTGAGCGGAATATAAAAAATATGTAGATTTTCGAGCCCTTTTTTCTGATATTAATTTATCTGGCGAATTGAAATTCATCTCTGTGCATTAATCTAAAGCAAATACTATTTACCAGCTTCTGCACGAGACGCATTTCTGAGCGTCTCCTCATTAAAAGGGATGCGTCCCGTAGCGGGGCCGTAGGTAGAAATCTCGCTCGTTGACTCTTCACTCGGCTCCTTGGAGGAACCAGGTCTGGGTTCAGCTCTGTGTTGGTCGTCTTATTCCAGGAGTGTTTACAAGGACTCGAGTGCAGTGACAGAGATTTATGCTGGGTCTGCAAATTAACATCTAATTTGATCAATAACCTCACGCGATTCCGGCGCTTTCTTCACAGTGTGATATTAAGGACAGAGGTTATCAATTGGCTGCAGAACACACCAGACATTGAAATCTCTTAATTGCTTAGTTACAGTACTGGCTGGCAATCTGTTGACTGGGTTACAAAGGAGTATAGTGTCGCTCTGAGATTACACACTGTATACCGTGGACGCGAGCTCCCAGCAATCCATTTGGCGTAACGCCGTAGCAATCACAATTACAGTTATTTTTCATGTCATTTTATTTTTATTTATTTTTTCATTTTTATTTCAGTAAATTAAGTTTACATAGAAGTGATATGATTGCAATATTATATACTGTATTCACTGTATAGTATGATTAGATATGCACGATATGGCAGTATTATGTGTCTAATACTAGAACAATCAAAATGAAAGATATTTAGTTTTTTTTTTCTTTTATTTTGATACTATTATTTCAGTAACTAAGGTTGACTAGAATTTGTATTATAGCAATGTTAAATGTTAGGAACATAACTATTTGAGTACTGCATAGTATCATGGTGGTACACACATCTGGAGAAGGAGAAGAACATTTCTTCTGCACTAAAAGTTCCTAGGAGCACAGTGGTCTCCAGAGTTCTTACATGGAAGACTCTTCCTAGAGCTGCCGCCCCAGAAGTAATCAGGGGAGAAAGGCCTTGATAAGAGAGCGACCAAGAACCCAATGGCTGAGATCCAAAAGGTCCTGTGTGCAGATGGGAGAAACTTCCAGAAGGTCGACCATCACTGCAGCCTCCACCAATCTGGGCTTTATGTCAGAGTGGCCAGAAAGAAGCCTCTCCTCAGTAAAGACACATGAAAGCCTCCTGGAGTTTGTAGAAAAGCATCTAAAGGATCCTCCAACTGTGAGAAACAAGAGTATCTGCTCTGATGGAACCAAGATGGAACATTTTGGCCTCAATTCTAAGCGTCATGTCTGGAGGAGACCAGGCGCCGCTCGTTACCTGCCCAATACCATCCCTACAGTGAAGCATGGCGGTGGCAGCATCACGCTGGGGGGACATGGAGACTGGTCAGGGTGGAGGAAAAGCTGAATGTAGCAAAGTACAGAGATAATCTTAATAAGAACCTGATCCAGAGCTCTGGACCTCAGACTAGGCCAAAGGTTCACCTTCCAACAAGAAAATGGCCCTAAGCACATGGCCAGGACATCACAGGAGCAGCTTAGGGACAACTTTGTGAATGTCCTTGAGGAGCCCAGCCAGAGCCCTGAACCCAATGGAACATCTCTGGAGAGACCTGAAAATGGCTGTCCACTGACGGTCTCATCCAACCTGACAGACCATGAGTGGATCTGAAGAGAGGAATGGTAAAAAATCCCCAAATCCAGGTCTGCAGACCTTGTGGCATCATCTTCAAGAAGACTGGAGGCTGCAATCACTGCCAAAGGGGCTTCAACTAAGTCCCAAGTAAAGGGACTGAAGACTTACAGTATGTCCGGAGTAAAGGAGCTGAAGACTTATGTCAATGCAAGATTTTAGTTTTGCCTTTTAAATAAATTAGTAAAGATTTCTAACATTCTGTTCTCACTTTCTCATTATGGGGCACTGAGGGCAGAATGATGGGGGAACGTATAGCACAAGGAGCAAGAGAACAAAATGTGAGGAAAGTGAAAGAGTCTGAAGACTTTCAGAATGTAGTGTACAGGCTGCAGAAATAATCTCATTTAGATGGATTTTTTTAGTTGTAACAAATCTACTGGATGTGAATTCACCTTTTACCAGGCTCCCCTATTCCCAGGGTCTGGCTGGCGCAGCAGAGAATCCTACAGTGGGCTCGGGTTCTGATGGAATAACCTGTCCCACTAATAGCAGGGGGTTTATCACCTATCCATCCTAAAACAGGGTGTGCACATATAACACTGGAGGCCACAGGTTGCAGATCACTGGAGGCCACAGGTTGCAGATCACTGGAGGCCACAGGTTGGAGATCACTGGAGGCCACAGGTTGGAGATCACTGGAAGCCACAGGTTGGAGATCACTGGAGGCCACAGGTTGGAGATGACTGGAAGCCACAGGTTGGAGATGACTTGAAGCCACAGGTTGGAGATCACTGAAGGCCACAGGTTGGAGATCACTGGAGGCCACAGGTTGGAGATCACTGGAAGCCACAGGTTGGAGATGACTGGAAGCCACAGGTTGGAGATCACTGGAGGCCACAGGTTGGAGATCACTGGAAGCCACAGGTTGGAGATGACTGGAAGCCACAGGTTGGAGATCACTGGAGGCCACAGGTTGGAGATCACTGGAAGCCACAGGTTGAAGTTCCCTGTCTTGGCACATACTACACAACATTCCCCGGCACACCTCCTAGTCATATAAGTATATAATCCCCACACAAGTGCGGTGAGCATCCTGTCGGCTTTGTGCTGAGATAGAAAGAGAATTACGAGCCCTCTCCTTCCCCGACATGGCGCGCTGTTTTATTAGAAATTGCCATGATATTCTCAGGAATAAGTATCGTTCAGAGGGAGGAGGACGCCGTATTTACCCGTCTCTATTCTGTTCTTCTGACTGGCCTTATTTTATCTATTGTCTCCGAAAGAATATACTGTAACTGCAGCCGGGGCCGCGGAAGATTCACTCAGCGGGGATTTTAATTGCACAAAATAGGCATCTCAACCGCACCATGTTCATTTTCTGAGCACGACTGGGGCTCGCTGCTCCACGTACGAAATATCGCCGAATAATACGTGATGTGCGCTAGCAGATGGATGGACAGGAAAGTGAGGAAAAGGGAAAACTTCCCAAAACAGGATAGACAATAACAGACCAAGACATCTACAGGGGAAATAAGATGTACAATTCATGCACTGAATATGCGCAATACTGATACATTGATGCAAAACATAGATACAATGTATAGTAGGGGGTGGAGCATGACACAAGAATCCTCACTTTGGCACACTATCCCTGTGTCATGCTCGTCCTGCATCAGAAGTCAGTGTTGACTGGAGTGCTCCTTTAAGCTTATCTTCCAGAACACTTTGATACTCTAATGCAGTGGACAGATTTTGGGTGGGCCACGCTATGCTGTGCCCCCAGGACACTATTGAGGTGTCAACATGTGTTGCTGCTCTCCAGAAGGGATGGTAAGGCGTGGTGCACCCCAAAGAGAAATAAGTCCAGAGAGGCAGGGTCTCCAGTAACCAGTGTGCTTCTTTACTGGAGTAATTCAGGTGCAAAACAATACAGACAGTGCACTGAGCTGGCTTCTCCAGTCTCCTCCCTGGCAGAAGAAGGGTTTGATGCTGAGGAAAGGCCGGAGCTAGCTGTCCCTCTGTCTCAGAAGGCTGGTATTAAGCCCAAAGGACTGGTTGTCCGGCTCGCCTTCTGGTCAAAGTCTGGTAACCCAGGGTCTGTGACAGAGTATCCCCATCTCAGTGTTTTCTTCTGGTCACTCATGCAGTCTGGCAGAATCTCTCCTACTAAACACCTCGCTATCTGCAGACACTAGGGGCTCTGACTGCTCTCCTTATATACAGTTTCCTGCTGAACTAGAGCCTTCTAGTGGGAGGGGTGGAGAAGCACAGACAAAACAGAAACAATGTTGCAATTTCAGTCTGTCATAAAGTCTGCCATAGAGTTTAAAGGGAACCTGTCACCTAGATTTTGTGTATAGAGCTGAGGACATGGGCTGCTAGATGGCTGCTAGCACATCCGCAATACCCAGTCCCCATAGCTCTGTGTGCTTTTATTGTGTAAAAAAAAACGATTTGTTACATATGCAAATTAACCTGAGATGAGTCCTGTCCCTGACTCCTCTCAGTCAGCGAGGTTAAAACATTCGGGGCCTGGGCCCCTGATGTTTTGTCCCAGGCCCCGAATGTCCTGCCTGCCTGTTAGATATAACTGTATTGCCATTCTCAGTCAGGACAGCAATACATTTGAAGTTAATGTCCTGCAAGAGCTGATATGTGATCAGTTCTAAATGCAGTAGTTGAAAAGGACCTGCGATGATGTCACCATCATGTGACCAGTGCAGGAGAGGATCGTGCTCAGCAGTAAAGAGAAGTCCTGGGAAGAAGCTGCGGTGAGGTCTGTACATGAGGAGAGGTAAGTGAAGGGAGAGGCAGAGCAATGCTGGGATTTGTGGTTATTTAACTGGGACTGTATGTTAGGGCTGAAGGGAGGGAAGTTATTTACATGGGACTGAAAATTGAGGGGGTGATGTTATTTACATGGGAATGCATGTTGGAGGCTGCTAGGGCAGCGTGATGTTATTTACATGGGACTATATGTTGAAGGCGGCTGTGGAAGGGAGTGATATTATTTACACGGGACTGAATGTTGAGAGGTAATGTTATTTACATGGGGCTGTATGTTGAAGGCGGCTGGGGAGGGGGTGATGTTCTTTACATGGGACTGTATGTTGAAGGCGTCTAGGAAGGTGGTAATGCTATTTACATTGGACTGTATGTTGGCGGGGGCTGGAGAGATGGTGTGATGGTATTTATATGGGACTCTATGATGGAGGGAGGGAAATAATGTTATTTACATGGTGGAGGGGCTGAGGAATTATAATTTCTGAGGACACTAAACGGAGGAATATAACTGCAGGGGGCACTGTAGGGGGCATTATAAATACTGGCCATTATAACAGTAGGGGGCGATATAAATGTGGGGGCATTTTAAATCCAGGGGACATTCAGCGTTATTATTACTACTGGGGGCTCTATAGGAGGGACTTATAGATCTGCATTATTTCTACTAAGAGCACTATGGGGGCCTTATTACCACTGGGGAAACATTAGGGGGCCTTATTTCTACTGGGGCGCTCTGTAAGGGCATTATTTATACTGGAGGGCTCTTCTACCGTGTTTCTCTGAAAATAAGGCAGGTTCATATATTATAATAAGGTTCTTATTATTATTCTTAGTGCCGCGATGTATGAACGGGCTGGCAGCTTCACTGAAGCCTGCGCTGCCCGCCCACAGTTTTATGGCAGCTCAGGAGCCATTAGTGAGAGCTCCTGAGCCGCTGCAGCCGCACATTTCCCCTACCTTCCCTTTATATAAAATAAAATACGTCTGTATCTAGGGCTTATTTTTGGAGTAGGGCTTTTATTTTAAGCCTACTCCAAAAATCCTGCAAACTAGCGCTATGGCTTATTATCGGGGTAGGGCTTATTTTCAGGGAAACACGGGATGGGTACTAACGGAGGCACTCTTGGGGAGCACTATCACTGTTGGGGGCACTGTAGGGGGCAGTATTACTAATGAGGGCATTCTTGGGGAGCACTATCACTGTTGGGGGCACTGTAGGGGGCAGTATTACTAATGAGGGCATTCTTGGGGAGCACTATCACTGTTGGGGGCACTGTAGGAGGCAGTATTACTAATGGAGGCATTCTTGGGGAGCACTATCACTGTTGGGGGCACTGTAGGGGGCAGTATTACTAATGAGGGCATTCTAGAAGGGAATTACTATTGGTGGGACTATGAGGAGCACTGTTACTATGGTGGCCCTTTTTTTCTTCAGGATAGTATTTAGGGGTCCAGAAAAGTGAGGAAGCTAAGATGTCTGTGCGTCACACTCTGCAGAGACAAGGCGGCTGAGAGAAGTTGTCTGGATGGAATGGAGAAGATGATGACAGAGAAGATCTACATCGGAGGAGACGTTACCTGGAGGCCCTGGATGTGAGAGGTAAGTGCTGCTGTATAGCAAAATGTCTTCAGTGCTGGTGTTTGTGGTGGTGGGGGGGTTGGGGTCGGTTGGTCGACTTAGAGAATTGGACAATATGCATTGGGGCTTGGATCTTTTGAGACCCTAGCAATGCCCCTGGGTGGGGTATTATCTTATAAAAGGGCCAGCAATACATCTAATATTATATATTCTGTGGCTTCTCGCACTAATCACAGTCTGAATGACCTCAGAGATCAGAGCGGCCGTCACTCCCCTTTCCCCATTCTTTGCCGCAGTTCATGCATTGCACACCAGGGGGAGACTGGGAGCACACCACAAAGCTCCTCCTAGAAAGCAGCGCTCGGCTCTGATGCATGAGTGAAACCTGGTCAAAACAAGT